>NC_060286.1:15096716-15396716 GCF_021613505.1 Equus quagga
ACCAGGAGGCACACAGCATTAAGTCTGAGGAGCTGGAGATGGGCCGGTAAGCCGCAGACGTGAACTGCTTAGAGGCGCCCACGGTGCTCAGCAGCTGGGTGTCTACACGGAGAGGGCTGTGTCCATATCTCCAAGAAGAGGGGAGGGGTGAATTTTGAAATACTCAGTATTATATCCCTTTCTGTTGTTTGTGCTCAGAATCTGAAAAAATATCTGTTTCATGCAAAAATGGATATGAGAAATTTATGCTTATTACAAGAGAGGGAAAAAAGAAAAGAGGAGGGGACATGGGCTTAAAAATTCCAGCTCTGGGCGCTTCCTGCCCACAGCTGCCCGAGAGCTGCTGGCTCTGACCAGCCACTGCCCACTGCGTGGAGGGGGGCCTGCCTGGCGCTTGCTCTTCAGTCCTAAGGAGATAAGACTTTCAGCTCCATCCCATGTACTTCCGTGGGAGCCCAGCCTTCGGGCACTGGGTGGCCCCCGCTCCATGCAGGCTGAGGGTGCCAACCTGGCTGAGTCCTGCCAGCAGGCAGTGGACTGGCAGGGCCGAGAGCACAGCTGGGCCCCACGGCCAGGGGCAGTGGGATCGACACCTTGCCCTTGAACCATAGGCTGACGGGATTGTCACAGAAAATAAAAACTAAGAAGTTTATAAATGTTTTTAATACCAGTGTGTCTTTAGGAAAGGATTTTTTTCTTCCAAAAGCCTCTCTTTTAAGTATAATGTGGAGTTGGGAGAAGTTTAAAAAAATATTCTTTCCCAAGCACGTTTTTCATTTTAAGCTCATATTAGCTTGACTGTTCGGTTTTGATGAGAATGAAAGGTTTGAACTGCATTTGGTAGTTGTGTTGCCCAGAGGCTGGACTTGTAATCCTACGACAGACAAAGTGAGCTGAGAAATAGGTTAGAAATCAAGGAAGGGGGAGGGGGAATGCTGGAAGAGAGAGAAGCAGTTATACCGGGAGGTAGCTGGCCAGGGTTACCAGTTTTTACTGGGTTTAAAGGCCTCCCCGATCTTCCCATTGTGTTTAGACAAGCCCTACCTTTGACCTGAACTGGCCCTGCAGGATGGCCTTGCTGGCCTCGCGCCCCCTCTGATATCCCTCCCATCATTATGCTCTAGCCGCTGGTCCTCCTCAGTTCCTCACACGGACCAAGATCTTGCCTGGCCCAGGGCATCCACACCAGTCACTCCTTCAGCCTGGAGCTGTAGGGCCCTGGTGACAAAGAAGCACCATGATCCCCCATCTTCCCATGACTGGCCCTGCTTGTCCATGTAAATGTCACTTTCTCAGACACCATCCAATCCGAAGGAGCTGCCCAGTCACTGTCCCTCACAACACCTCTTTAATTCTCAGCCTCGCACTTATCGCTATCTGATGTTTTGCTGGTTTGTGTATTTATTGTCTGTCTCACCCCACTCAATGAAAATTTAAGTTCCCTAAGAGAAGCAGTATGTTCTGCCTTCTTCCCTGCTGTACTCCCAACACTCAGAATAGAGCCTGGCACATAGTGAGTGCTCATCAAGTATTTGTTGAATTAATAAACAGCTAGAAGAATGTGTGGATCCCTGTCTGATACAGAAAGGGATGTCTTGATAAAGCATCTTTATCTTGACACACATCAGAGGGTCCACCAACTACTGCAAGGCTAAATATGAGGCCAAATCCAGCTGTCAAGTTCACCATGGTGCTGATTTGTCACCAGGGCCCTACAGCTCCCTGGCTGGGCCCGAGGGACTTGGGGTGCCATGTGGACAGACCCTGGCCAGCCACTCCTCCTCTACGATGGAAGAGCGAAGGCACAGGGCAGTTGGAGGTTGGGCAGCACATCTGGAGTGAAGCTGATGACAGGAACTAGGGAATCCAGGTTTCCTGGGTTTTGGCTTTGGCTCTGAACTCAGGCACAGTTGGGGTTGCAGGCATGGGGTCAAGGAAGCCACAGCTGATCCCTCCTGCGTCCTCTCAGGGTCTGGCAATTAAAGCTGGACATCAGCTGAAGCCAGTGGGAAATAGTCCCACACAGAGACAGTGGGGAAAAGGGACAGGGAGGAGGCCTGGGCAATGCAGAGGGGGGCGCCTCCTTCCCCCCAACTCAGCACCTATCAGGCATGGATTTTGGCTTTGTATGAACTCTATATTTCCACCCTCCCCTGGTGTAAGCTCTGGGCTGCGTTCTGGGGACATACGGGGACAAGGACATAGTTCCTGGCCTGGAGGCGCTCCTGGAAGAAGAGATATATAATCCCGTGATTGTGCTATAAAGTCAGTGTGATAATGGAGGCAGATAAAGTGCTGCAGGACTCAGGGGATGGCAGGCGTGTGAGGGAAGGCTTTACATGGGAGGTCACATTTGATCCACATCTTCACTTACGAATGGGAAAATGCCCTGACCTAGAAGGACCAGAGGAGAGGGCATCTCAGCAGAGGGGCGCTAGGGGTAGTGACATATAAACGAGGTAGGGCCTGTGGAAGAATTTGTAAGAAGTCTGGTTTAAATTTGGGAGTCAGGCTGTGGACAGGCAGGAGATGACGCTGTAGAGTTGGGCAGAGCCCGGATCATGCTGGGCCTTGTGATTCATGCCAAAGAGGGCAGCAGGGAGCCACGTGATTAGATGGGCACTTCTGAAGAATCATCCTGATGGCCTTATGGAAGCTGGATGGGAGGGGAGCAAGATGGCGCGGGAAGGTTACAGCAGTCGCCAGAGTGAAAGGTGGGGAAAGATGGACTAAAGCTACGGGGGAAGGGAGGGTTTACTGAAGCCTTAGTCATGAAATTGATAGGATTGGAGGCCTTGTTAGATGCAGGGAGTGGAGAGGGAGATGTCTACTTCCTTTTCTGGCCTCCTAGCCTGATTTAGAGGGGAAAAGCAGCGTGGCGCAAATCTAAAAATAGGCAAAATAGAATGGGGTGTCCATGGAAACATCTACGGCTAGTTCATAGGAAGGGGCAGCCTGCAAGTTTCATCGGATGATAGCTGTTCTCAGTGAAGGTTTGTTGGATGACTGGATTATCTCCAGGACTCCAGAAGGGAGAGCCCCCTGCTCCTTAGATCAGCCCTCCCATGGCCCCCATTAGCATTTATCAGTCCCCAGGGAAGAGTTCTGAGATCCTTGCTGGCAGAGTCTTCTCGAGCAGGGAAGTTCTCTCCTTTTTCCACCTGGCTCTAGAGAAAGTCAACTTTGAGGGGAGGTGGGATGGGCTGTGTGAGCTTCCTGGCCCCTGACATGGTCCCCCAAGGAGAAACTGTCTATATTGTGGCTTCCTCCTTCCTGCCCAGTGTGGTTACTTGTTGATGGCCTTGCGTGGACCAGGCTGGAATGTGGCTGACTTGGCATTTCCCAGCCCCAGCAGCCTGCACAGCTGGTGGGGCCTGGACCCAACTCCAGATGGGGCTCAGTTGGTCTGCTTGGCTTGGCTAGTGCTTCCAGGCCTTTCCATCTCACCTTCTTTAAAACTGCTTGGGACAGCAGAACTGGGCCCAAGATCTTGGCCAAAGCAAGTTTCCTTGTGGTAAATGAGGCTGGCTCTCCAACTGTGCATTGCAGCCAAGGCCTGGCGAGGCTGAAGCTACAGAATCAAAACTGAAAGTGCTGTAGGAGAAGGGCGGCACCTGCCACCTCTTAATGCGGGAGAAGACTCGGGGGGGCGGGTCCAGGGAGGGACCTGGCTCTAGTTGGTTTCCTCATCCCTGGTGACAGGAGTCAACAGGACACCCACCAAAACAACCGAAACATGGTCTTCCAGATTCTGGAATTTGCTATCATTTGCGTGTGACTTTTCACACCATATCTGAGAAAACTTGGATGCTCTACATACTGCATGAGCCCTTTTAGTAGAAGCAGAACTTTACCTGTAGGGAGGCCCATCGCATAGACCAGCCAGTCACTGTCAAGTGATCTTAAGGAACCATTGCACCTTCTCCTGTAGGGTCCCCAGCCCTTGTCTGATGAGCGGCTTTGAATTCCAGCAGTCCTCATCTCCAGTGGGCGTTTGTATGAGAGAGAGGTCAGAAGTTTGATGCCAGTGTTAGCCTAGAGCTGGGAATGCAAGTTACCAATGTTTTTAAAGGATACTTCTAGAAAGCTGTCAGAGCTGGAAGGGTTAGTGGGGTATGGCTTTGAGATCAGGGGTAAATTGTGGGAAATCTAACTATGATGGAAATGACTCCAGCAAAGACTGCTTGAGAGGTTCCTGGAAACTCTGGGGGAGGCCCTCCTGCCCCTCCCTGTCCAGTGCTTCCCTGGGAAAGTCTTAGGTTTTCCTGAGTTAACAGAGGCCTCTTGTGTCTTCTTTGTTATGTGCCCACAGCTGGCCTTTGGCTAAGCCAGGACTCCTGATATATCTGTCTTAACTAGATCTTTATGAAGCTTGGTAGCTCTGAGACTTAAGGTTGTTGCCAAGCCAGAAACCTGATTTACAGAGTTTTAAACCAGATACCTTCAGGAGTTTTCTTTTTTCTACTATGTTTTGTTAGAAATGTGGAAACTACTCCCAAACACCTCCCTGTTACTGTCTTTGTCTCACGGCATCTTCTTCCAGAAGGTTCATGCTTAAACCTTCTTCTGGGGCCATGGCTGGAGTCTCCTCTAGATCAAGGGTTCTTCGTCTGAGTCCATGGACCTTGGATGAGGTTTAGGGAGCCCATTAACCCCCCAAAAAATGTAGAGTTCTGTGTGTGTTTGCATTATTCTAGAGAGAGGGACTATAGCCTGTTTAGGTTCTCAGGAGGGTCCATGATCCCCCAAAGCTAAGAAATTCTTGCTTTAACTTTACTTGGAGCTTGGCTTGGACAGTGTTGGGTTCCAAAGTAGGCCTGTGGCACTGCCAGCATCATGTATGGAGCTGGGCTCTGGTATTTGGGTGGGGCACGTGGGTTTCTGGAGGTCAGAGGAGTTTGGAACAGAGAGCCCTACACTAGCTGGGGAAGAGTGGGGGAAGAGGCAGGACCCTCTGGCTCCACAGGGCGGGCTGTGAGTTGTGGCAGTGTTATAGGGAGCCAGAGGCACTGCCTGGAGGGGCCTTGGAGGACCTCTCCTGGGGAGGTGTCTCTGGAGCCTCAGGGATTGGGTCAGGAGGAGGGTGGGAGAAGGCCAGAAGTCAGTAGTCATGGCTGCTTGGAGCTGCAAGGTCCTGCTGGGGGTGAGGAGGGCAGGAACATGGTTCTCTAGACAAGAGAGACAGAACAGGAAGGGAGAGTCAGAAGAAAGGCAGGGAAAAGGGAGGAGGAGCCAAATGACAGTTCCTCTCCGGCATGGGAGGAAACTCTTAGAGGTCGGCAAGTAGGGGGAAGAGCTGCTTCTTGCTTCAAACCAACCCTAAGGAAAGTGCAGGGAGCTCCATCAATGGAGTCGCTCAGCACTGGACAGACAGGAGCCCCAGGAACACATGTTGGAGGCAGCGAGCCTTCTGTGGCAGGGCGTCTGGGTGGGATGACCTCATCCCTTCCTGTCTCAGCGACTGAGGCTTTATTATTCCAGCCTCTAGGTAGACATTACGCTATGCTGAGCCTAAAGGTTAAAGGAAGAGCTGCTTTTGCCTGGGCCTCTCATGGTCCTCTGGCAGAGGGGTCTCCCCGGCCCCCTTAAAAAGCCTCTGGTGGGAATGGCTGGACCACCTCCCTTGGGGCTCCTCCTGGCTCTTCTCCTCAGCCTGGGTCCTCCATTGCATTTAGGGGAAGGCAGAGGTGGGCAGGGTGCTCCCAGAGGGAGCTGGCCACCCTTCCTCGTGTGCCACAAGCATCCTGGTAGAGATTTTCTACTGACCACCTGGTATGCCCTGCAGGGCACGCTTGGGAGTGAATGATGCAGGTAAAATAGAGGAAATACCATGTACTGGCAGAGACAGAAATCTGAGCTCCACGCTGAATAACTCCATGCTTATTACAAAGAGCCTGGTTTCCATGGCAGACTAAGCAGATTCCCAAAGAGCCAGGGGCAGCCAGTCCCTCACACCTTGCCCAGGTACTCCCTGTGTTAAAGCTGTCAGGCTGAGGTCCCGCTGGCAGATCCACTAATTGCGCTCTCTTGGAATCAGTCCTGGGTGCCCTCGGGGGGCCTGCCCAAGACTGCAGTCCACTTAGTTAGAAATGGGCCTTTAGCAGGAATGCCTGGCTTTTTTGGGTAATGAAACTTATTTTTCCCTAAACGTTGAAGTCACTTGGGAGTGGGGAGGGGAGGGGTCAGGAGTGGTCCCCTGCCCCTCTAGAAAACTTGGCAAACCCCAGGGAAGAACCCCAAGGGATTGGCAAGTGCCTAGAATATTTTTCTTGCCAGGTACAGCTCCAGAATGTGCCGGTAGGCCCTGAACCCCTGGTCTAGGATCCCTGTGGAACCGTGAGCCACTCTTCCCCCTGCCTCTGACCCATCATGGTCACATGGGGGATCCCAGTGCCCTGCAGACTAAGTATTTGAATGTATGAAACTCCCAACCTCAGTCTTATTCCCCCCACGAAAGGAGAGTGCCCAGGAATTTGAACACAAGGGCCTGGACCACATTGGCTCTGTGCCAAGCCCTGGGAGCAGGAGCCATGGCATTCCTGTGGCTCCGCTCTGGTCAGACCCCAGTCACCCCCTGTGGAATAGATCCATCATTGGCTTTAAAAGTCTTGAATATTAGCTAGCATGCTGAATCCTTTTTGGGAAAAGTTGGGATAAGTAAATAAGTAAGTAAATAAGTAAATAAAATGGTTGGGTAGGCCATGTGTACAATCTCACACGTACACGTCATCACTATATGGTCACCACATACACATGGGCTGTGTTAGACATGCTCATTACTGTGTGTCTTGACACCAGGAAGCATTCTTGGTTACTCTAGTCCAATGCTTCTCAGCTGAATCCCCTGGGGGTTCTAGATAACGTGGCTTCCTGGGCCCACCCTAGACCTCCTGACCTAAAACCCCGGCCTGGAGAGACTCAGCCCACTAGGTCTGAGACTTGCCAGTTTTAGGACCTCTGTTTGTGTCCATCCCAATTGCCTTCTTCTCTCTGTCCTACTGCACTTGGTACCCAACAGTGGCAGACCATGGGAGCCTCACACCTCATTGAATTGTCACTGGTTAATTTCACGTTTTTGGCTCTGTGTCACTGAGACAGTGGGCAGCTTGAGGCCAGGGGCTGTGCCTCTCACTTTAGAAGCCTCCCAGGACCTGGCCTGGTGCTCGGTGCGTGGTGCACACTCACAGCATCCTTTCTCATAGTCACGTTCGTTTGGGTGCACACGTTCCTGTGTGAAGAGCAGCTTATCTGGCAGTGAACACTAGGCCAGGAGGAAGACAATTTGGATCCCACCTCTGGTTTTCTTAGGTGAATTAAATCCAGCCAATATGTCTTGAGCACCCATCTTGGACGAGAACATTCCTGGCTATGGTAAAGGGTGAGGAGGTTCATGTAATAAGGGTCACCCACTTGGGGACCCCCAAGAAATGAATCTTCCAGTCCCTAGGCTCCAGTTGAGGATAGCTTGATTCTGCTGCAGGCTGAGCAGGTCTGGGAGGTCTTTAGCTTGGAGGAGCCATTTCTACCTGGCTGCCAGCAGCCCCGCATGAGTACTCTGGCATCTGACCACAAGGAAGCGAATCGCAGTGGGGCTGATGGTTCCTGCAGGATCCTGAGCAGTGTTCTCTGGGGTCGGGGTGTCTGCCTGTGGCCCAGGTTCTCAGAGCCAGACCCCAGCCACACCCTGGAGGAGCGAGTGGTCCACTGGTACTTCAGCCAGCTGGACAGCAACAGCAGCAACGACATTAACAAGCGAGAGATGAAGCCTTTCAAGCGCTATGTGAAGAAGAAAGCCAAGCCCAAGAAATGTGCCCGGCGTTTCACTGACTACTGTGACCTGAACAAGGACAAGGTCATCTCGCTGCCTGAGCTGAAGGGCTGCCTAGGTGTTAGCAAAGAAGGTGAGTGCTCGCCCCTGTGCTCCTGGCCTTCCATTACTTTCCCCCTCCAGGCACAGGGACCAAAGGCTCCCCCAGTGGATGAGATCCCAGGTACTCATTTATTCAACTATTTACTGGGAGTATGTTGTGCTTCATGCTAGATGCCTGACAGAGTGGGTGAATTTACAGGTAAGGTCCCTATCCTTACACAGTCTACAGAGGAGACCATATTAAAGCATTTACATACAGTGTGATAATGCTATGAGAGTGTATGAGGATAGGCCCAGGCTGCAGTGACAAGTAGACCCACGCTTATAATGGCTCAACACAGCGGACCTTTTTTTGTATTTCCCATGTAATAGTTCAGCTTGATTCTAGGTCATGATGTATGTATGTGTGTGTGTGTATGTAGGGAAAGGAGTAGGACTGGGGATTGCAGTCACTCTGAGATCCAGGCTGAGAATGACTCTGCCATCTTCATTGTGTGGTTCCCAAGGTCACTCTGGGGGTCATTTCCATCCCCAGCCAGGCAGATGGAGTAAAGCATGGAGCAGTGCCTGTGGGGGAGTTCTGTGGGCCAGTCCTGGAAGTGGTGCACATTACCTCTCAGATTTCACTGGCCGGAACTCAGTCACCAGACCACACCCAACAGTAAGGAAGGCTGGGAGCCCAGGAAGGGGAGGAGAGCATGGATTCTGGTGAACACCTAATCATCTCCATCACAGTGTAGCAAGGGCAGAGTACTACAGGAACATATGGAGGGCACCTCAATCAGCTCAGGGGCAGACTGCCTTGGAAAACTTCCTGAAGGAAGTGATATCTAAACCAGGGGTCAGCAAACCATGGCCCAGGGGCCCAATCTAGTCTGTGGCCTGTTTTGCTTTGGCCTGTGAGCTAAGAATGGTTTTTGTATTTGTAAAAGGATATAATTTTCAGAAAAGAAGAATGTATGACAGAGACTGTACATGGCCCACAAAGCCTAAAATAGTTACCATCTAGTCCTTTACAGATAAGTGTGCCAACCCTTGGTCTAAACCAATACCTAAGGAAGGATGGCAGGGGCAGAGTCTGAACCATGACATTGCCCTGTGTCCTGTGGGAGCATGGAGAAGCATCCTCACGGGAGTGCCCAGAGTGAGAGGCCACTCACCCAGGGCCACACACCTAAGAAGATGGCCAAGCAGAGAGGGGAGGGGACAGAAGAATGTTCTAAATTGAGGCAAATGAAGGTGTAGAGGTGAAGAAACAGTTTTAGAGGACCTGGAAGATGTTACTGTGAATGAAATGCAAATCTGAAGGTGGTGGGAGAGGGGAGGCGGCAGGAGGCAAGGAGAAAGAGTTTCAACTTTATAAGGGCAGTGGAAAGGTATGGAACAGAGTCAGTGAGAGAAAGAACAGGGTCAGCTTTGCTTAAAGAAATTATTCTGGCTTCAGTGTGGGAAAGGGATTGGAGATGAACAAGGCACAGTACTCAGGCATAGTCCAGGCAGGAGGTGATGGAGGCCTGAGTTATGAAAGACACAGTGGAGATAAAGAGAAGGGTGGATTCGAAATGCAGGGGAAGTAAAACTGCAGGACTTGGTGGTTGAGTGGATATAGGGATTAAGGTTGATTTGGGCAGCTGGAGGGTGGGCAGTCACTGATGGGCAACATGGAAGGAAGAGCAGACTAGGCGTAGGGGGGAACAGGGGAAGACGACGAGTATGGTTGGACATGTCAAGTTGGATGTACCTGAAAGATGAGTGGGTCTGTGTGCAAGTGAAGGGTCTAGGTTGAAGATGCCGATTTGGGTGATGCTGACATTTGAAATGGAATGGAATTAATTCCATCTGAATTCTAATTTTGAACAGGAGCTTTAGAAAAGCTGAGATTGACTAGGGAGAAGACATCAGGGCTTCTCCTTGTTCTAACCCTTGATTGATAATGTAAACCCAAAGGGTAGCATGGGAAGTGGCTGAGTTACCACAAGGTACCCAGTCTCAATACCTGCCCCCTCCACCACTGCATTCTGGCCCTGATTCTGGGGTATGTGACGTCATCACTCTGGGCATTCCGGTCTGTTGAAGATGCTTCTCTGTGTTCCTAGAGGACACAGTGCAGTGTCGTGGTTCAAACTCTGCCTCTGCCACAGACTAGCTCTTTCACTCCACCATTCTGAGTTTCAGTTTCTTCATCTGTAAAATGGGAATAACCATAGTATCTACCTAATAGGGCTATTGGGCTGATTCTATGGGACAATAAGTGAAAGTATTTATCATGGTGCCTCTGACATGGAAAGAACTCAATAGAAGTTCAATATTACTATTCTTCTTCACAAGATTATTGCCTGTCAGTAGCTCTTATCATGCTGCATTGCAGTTTACTTTTCTGATTCTCCCTTGAAGCCAGGACTGTGTCCTCTTAATTCTAACCTCTAGCACAGTACATGGCACCTAGGAGCAATCCATTAGATCCTTGTCAAATGGTTGAATGTATGGATGAGGGGGTTGCCCCTTGAGGTGACATCACACTTTGACACACTTGGAATCTGTGTACAGGTAGAGGACCTATACTGGAAAGAAACCACCTAGTGGTAGTGTAGACCCCAGGCTTCCGGAAGCACTTCTGGGCTCCGTGAGGATGGAATCACAGAAGTCTATAGTGACTCTGCCCTCAGTTGCCTTCCTGTCCTGCTAGCTCTGGTCTATGCCAAGTGTGGGGACCTCAGGTCCACAGAGCTCTGGGAGCCTCCCTGGCCTTCCTCTGAAGCCTTGCCAGGCACCAGGTGTCTGCCAATCCCGGCTGATGCACAGGACCTGAAGGAAGCACCCAGCTCTGCCACTTACTAGCTCTGTAATCTTTGGCAAGTTACCTAGACTCTCTGAGCCTCAATTTCTTCATCTGCAAAATAGAGACAATAGTCTCCACCTCACAGATTTGATGTGAAGATATAACAAGATGGTGCATGTGAAGAACTTAGCTCAGTACTTGGTTCATGGTGAATGTATGAAAGAAATTAGTAGTAGTACAGGAACACACCCACGGACCAAGGCGGCCGCTCTCAGTCCCTCTGCTCTGGGGAGCGGCAGAAAAGCCACTTGGGTAGATGGTACGCAGGGAATGGAGCTGATGCGTTGGTCATCTGGTATCATGCGGTGCCCTCTGGTGGGCGGAGAGGGGCTTGCATGCCGGCGGGGGCATGGGAGGGGATGAGGAAGGACAGGGAGGTTGGGGGTGAGTGGAGCTTTGAGTCTGAGGGACTGAAGTTTTTGGAAATGCCTCATGCACACAGGTGTTTTTACCAACCAGCTCCTCGCTGGGGGCCTGAATTCTCTGCACAGCAGGAAAAGGCCAGACATTCTGAGGGCTGTGCCTCTTTCTTAACTGGTCCTTCCCAGTTTGCAAAGCATCTTCCTCAGGATTATTGTCACCATCCTGTGAGGCAGGCAGGGTGGAGAGTAGTCCCTCCATTTAAAAAAAATGCCAGCTCTTCCTTTGAAATGCCCCAGGATGCCGCCTGGCCCGGGTTCAGGCTTTCCCTCCCCACTGCCCTCCTTGGTGGGTAGAAGCATGGTTCTGGAAGCAGCTAGGCGGGTCTGAGATTGCTTCACCACAGAAAAGCTGTACCATCTCCAAGCCTCAGTTACATCATCATAAAATGGGGATAACTTTATCCTTTTATAACTATCATGCACGGTTGCTATGAGGATCAAGTGACGTGACTTAGGCAAAGGGATCAGCTCAGTGACCTTCACAGGTGAGAGCTGGTTACCACTGCTGTGCATGTTCTCTCTGAGAACCGTCACCGTCAGCATGGTGGCAGGACGGCAGGCGGCCCCTCTTTCCGTATGCACACCTTTCCGCTCACCACTGAGAGCAGCAGCTGCTGGTGGAGCAAGGGAAAGCTGGGATTGGGAGCCAGGCAACCCGGCTCTGCCACTTCCCACCTGCCTGCCTTGTGCTTGTCACTCTGTCTTTCCCAGTTTGTTTCTGTCTCTCTTCCTCAGGTTTTAAGGGATGTTAGCATAAGTGGGGGGACATTGATCTGTGGGTTCATGTGACCAGTGGGTGGGCTTGGATTCCCACAGTACTTTATACTCCTCAAAGCCGTTTCTCTGCCTCCATGAATTCGGTGGATCCTCAAGGCAATCCTATGAGAGAGGCAGAGCAGCTGTGGTCCAAATTCCCAATCTATAGATCAACCCAGAGGGGTTAAGGGCATGCACAAAGTCACATCGCCTCCAGAGGTCATGGGAGCTGGCCCAGCTCTTGGTGTGCTTGTCTCTCAGCTCCCCACTCCTCCTTTGGGAGACCTGAGCCCTGCAGAAGTCTCCAAAATTGATGAGCACCCTATGAAGTGGAGTGGGTGTTAGCAGAACAAGCCTTGGGCCTTGGTTAAGTCACTCAACTGTCTGAGCCTCAGTTTCCAGATTTGTTAAGTGAAGGGACTGGACCAGATCATGGCTAAGATTCCTTCCACCTCTGACATTCTGAGAAGCAGGACCCACAAAGGTTATGCAAATATCCATCAGCATCAAAGCCTTTCTTAGCTAATAGCTGAGAGGATTCCAAAGAGACACCCAGTGGGGGCCTGGCCTTATGGAGAAGGGACTTTGTTTAAAGCTGTTAGCCAGCAATGGGCTCACCAGGCAGAACAGGGCCAGCGACGCCCACAGAACAGGAAGCATGGCCACACAACTCTGGCTCTTTCTCAAGTCTATTCTTCATTTTGGGAGTTAGAGGAGACAGGGACCCAGATATAAAAGGAGCTCTTCAAGTTCTCTGGGTCAAGGTCATTCGAGTGTCAAATATGCCTATTTGTTGCGGGTGGCAGTCTTGGCAGCTTCCCCCAGGGACAATGAGCAGGCACAAACCCATTCAGTAACTTGCCTTCTTTCTAGGGTACCCTTTGTGGGTCCCCTAATGCAGCTTTGGTAGTGCAGCAGGAGTGGAGGGATTGGCCAAGAAACTTAGGCTCCCGTTTTTGATTTTTTTGCTGTGGACACAAGAGAAAGATTAGTTAGTGCTGTGAGGATCCTGCCATCTACACCTATAAACAAGCACCTGCCACTTCTGCCCCAGCCCCAAGTTGAAGGGCTGGCATCTAGGAGGAGTATGGGTTGTACAGAGTGTACAATCCCAACTGTGCTTACGAGGCAAAGCCTAGCTCTCTCTCTGGGGAGAGAGCCCAACTTGTTTCGGGTGCCATTGTGATGGCTCATGGTGGCAAAGGATGGGCTGGTAAAACATAGGCTTATCTGCAAGTCTGGGCTACTCGTGTCCTGCCCAGCCCCATAGCTAACAGCGGGTGAAAAAGGCTGCTCTTGTGAGGAAACTGTTATGTGTAGGTGGATTTCTTATAAACTCAACTCTAACTTCCTCTTGCTTATACCTCCTCTTCCCAATAGGACGCCTCGTCTAAGGAGCAGAAAACCAAAGGGCAGGTGGAGAGACCAGGGACGCAGGATCAGACACCTAACCCTTGACGTTGCCCACAGCCTGGCCACATCCCATGTAACATAAGTGGTGCCCACCGTGTTTGCACTTTTAATAACTCTTATTTGCGTGTTTTCTTTTTGGTTTCATTTTAAAACACCAGTATCAAATACCACAGTGGGAAAAGGAAAGGGAAGAAAGACTGTTTATTCTCTCTCTTATTTTAAGTTTTTGGATCTGCTACTGACAACTTTTAGGGTTTTTTTTTGGGAGGGAGGGTGTTGTTGGGACTGAGAAGAAAGAGATTTATATACTGTATATAAATATATATGTAAATTGTATAGTTCTTTTGTACAGGCTTTCGCATTGCTGTTTGTTAATTCCCCTCTGTCTCCCTGCTGTGGGTTGCGGGGGGCTCTGGGCACATGGCCCGGCTTTCTAGAACCCGGGACTCTATCCCCCGCCCACTTGGATTCCATTTGGAGACTGACCCCTGTGTGCATATAGATGGGAGCCCTGTGATTATATTGCAGACTCCAGCTGTTCTTTTCTGGTGGGAGGAGGGTACTGCCTCATGCCATAACTGTGAGGGCTGGCAAGTCACTTGGTTGGCCTTCTCAAGGGAGGTTGGGTTGGGGAGAGATGGGAGTTGCCCTTGGAGGCAGGGCAACAGCCAGCATGGACATCAGCTCTCCCATGCCCATGTGTTCCTGCTATCCAGACCCCAGGTGGCCCAGAACCTGTGGGTCCACCAGCATCCTAGTGACCCCCTGAGCACATTTTCCCCAGAAGATTCGCGTTAGGTCCGTTGAAACGTTCTCACCCATGTTTAGCATCTACTCCATGTAGAGCATGAGAGGGGAGGCAAAGACGAAAGAGACACACAGTGGGGCCTTTATGTAGTAGATGTTTACCATTTAAGCAGTGGAGGGAAGAGGACAGAAAGCCTGCCTTGGTGAGGGCGGTGCCAACAGGAGGCCTCCTCACGTCCTGCAAACTCACAAAGGAGGCTTCCAGAGCAGCTCTCCCAGCGCAGCCTGGTCAGAGGGGTTCACCTCCCCTCGCCTGTCTCCCCTGCCGTCCTCAGTGGTCAGCATGAGCCTGAGGGAGGAGTTGGGTTGGTCACCTTGTTGGTAACTAAATGGTTTTATTTTTTTAATCCCAAGACTGAGGTTCTTCCTCTTCCCTCAAAGCTTCTTAAGGGCTTCCAGGCTTGAGGCCAATCCCAGAAGCAAAAGTGATCTTGGGCCTCACATTTCTGCCTCCCCTCGAAGTGCAGGGATAATAACCAGCTATGGGGAGATCCAGGCCGAGCTTTCCGCAGACCTTTTACCAGGGTTCCAGTGTGGGCGGCCAAGCCTGTGGGTCAGACACGTGGCTTCCCCTGCCCAGGTGACCATGGCCCTTCAGACAGCCTTCAGACAGAGGGCGACAGTGGCACTTGGTACCTCTTCCCACAAGCAGCTGTGGTGGCAGCGAGGGTGGGCGGGTAGCCCAGGACTGGTGTCCTTATCAGATTTCTTTTGGAAATGTGCCCTCATCTCGTATCCCGTTCTAGAATTCCTATATGTGCATCCGCCTTGGCAGACTGTGTATCCCATTTTGGGCCTGGGAGGCCTTGGCCCACTCAAGGCCCTGCTCGGGGGAGTGCCCCAGGGGGGAGGAACGTGGCCTTCTCAGGACATGATCTGAAGGTTCTTGCTATCCTGGTGAAAGTCCTAGAGGTTGTCTCAGCAGTGACCAGTGGCCCCGTCCCAACATGTAAGGTGGAAAGGGAGCCCTCACCCATTAGCCTGGACCAGGACCTCAGCGTGCAGGAGCTGGATGGACCTTCCAGGAGACCCCAGCCCCCTTCTCTGGCTTGGAGGAAGCATGTGAACACAGAGAAGGTGCCTTCTCGTAGAAATTCAGAGTCTCCCCCAGGCGTCCTCTCTCTCACATGTGTGTAGGCTGTGTTGTGTGGTTTTCCTTTGTGAGGAGGGAGGGAGACTATTTGTAGCTTGTTTTATAAAAAATAAAAATGGGCAAACCTTGGCGTCTGTTGCCTCTTTTTTTGAGTGGCTTCCACTGATGAAAAGGCTTCGTTTCCTAAAAGGAAGTGTTTTCCCTCACCTGGGTTCCCTCCCCTCTGATCCTGGGAAGTCCAAGTTGCTGGACCAGAAGGGAACCCAGGAGTGGCCACGAGGTGGCACCGCACTTTGCCGTGAGGACATTGACTGGTCCCCTTGGCCCTTGCCTACAATATTTGTGCCCTCTTTGTAATTCTCTCTCTTACCTTCCCCCATACGGCTGCCCCTGAAACCATCACTGGAATGTAGGGAATGTTGCTGGCTGTGCTTTGGGAGCAGGACTGGGGGAAGCCCAGGCTGGTAGGAGTGGGCACTTTGGCCATAATCCAGATCACAAGACCCTCGGCCAGAAGCAGCTATAAAGAAGAAGTCGACTCCAATGGGGTTCATGCCATCTGTGCCCCAGTTTTGTGGGGCACATATTCAGGTTGAGGCTGCTGGTCTGGTGTGAAGAGCCAGAGGACTTCAGCTGGGGATGGGCAGCAGAGATGGGGGCTCTCGATTTTTCCAGTGTTACTGGCATCTTTTCCTTTTGCCCCCTCTTTCCACACACAGCTGCCCCTGGAAATGGCCTCCTCACTGCCCTTGGAGAACCTTGCCCAGATTCCTTTTGCCCCACTCTGCCCCTTTGTCCTTTGTAGGTGAACAGAAGATACTTCCCCTTGAGAAGGTCTCCCCCAACCCTTCGTCCAGCACAGCTTTCTTGGGAAAGGGTCTAAGCCCCTGAATGTGGTCACACAGGTCCCTCCTCCTCCAGGGCTGACACTGTGTAGCGTCTACAGGCCCTGTCATGTTTAATACCACAGCCCAGTGAGACAGGCATCGTTGTCCCCATTTCACAGGTGTGGATTCAGACTCAGGAGTTCAGTGACTCGCTGGGTACCACCCAGTCGGGAACGGCAGAGCCAGGAGCCACCCTCAGATTTTCTGAGTCCAGCTCTGCCCACTCCCAGCTGCCTTCCTGGAGGGGCTGGAACAGCAACCTTCTCCAGCCTGTCCAGGTCTGACCTGGGCGCTTGCATTCACCTGAGAGTGCATTTTCTTCTCGGAGCAATTTAGGGTCTTATTAAAAGTCACTAATTTGCAGAGGCCTATCATAGGGATTTGGGGAAGAGAAATAAGGGAGGCATTTGCCATGCAGGACTCCTTGGGAGAGTTGGGGTTGACTTAGCCTCCAGTATAGAAGCCCAGCCTGGTGTGGGTTGGGGCAGGTCTGGGCTCACACTTGGCCACAGGGCCAGCCTGAAGCCCCATTCTGCCTTCTGCCTTCTCCAAGAGCAGGAGAGCCATCACCAGGAGTCAAGGAAAAGCAAAGGATCCAGCCTGTTTCTTCCTTCACCAAGAGGCTCCTGAGCCACGTAGCTTCTATAGGGAGGGGAACACTGGGGATATTTTCAGTTGGGATGTCGAGAGATGACTGCTGCTGGGGCCAGGCATCTTGTCAGGGCCCTGTGATGCCATGAGAGGAGGAGCCTCCAGGCTGGTACACACCCTTGGTGTCCAGGGGGATCTGGGTGGGATGGGAAGCTGGCAGCACCAACCCCTTTGTAGAAAAAACCCAGGGAGAGCCAGCCTGGTCATCTGGCCATTTACTCCCAAGTTCCTGAATGACCCACAAGGACACAGGTGTGCCCACCAAGGAGGCTGAACTTCCCAGGCCCCCTGATCTTCTGGTCTGTGGCATTTTGCTCTTTTTCCGTTGTACAGGTGGGGACAGGCATAACTGTCCTTTATCATGTGGTGCCATCAAATCAAGCCCTCCATCCTAGGGCCTGGATCACTCTTCCCTTTTGTGTGACTTTCATGAATTGATATGGTGGACGGTCATGACCTTGGCTATGTGCCTGCCTACTAAATACCTGTGCTAGCAGTGTGACTCAGGTATCTCTTGTCAACTCGGTGAGCACTCTGGCCAGTTCCTTATACTCTTCTATGTTATCCCCAGCCAACACCTCGGCAATGCAGCCTCAGCCCTCCCCTGTCTGCACTGCCTCTTTTTCCTATTACAAAGTGAGAGTCCCTTTGCCTGGTGTCTTCCTAGCCAGTTTTGATGCTACCTAATTGTCCACAATGCTCTATGTGGCGCTCCCCCCCACCTCCACCTCCGACTGGGGCAACCCTGATCATTCACACACTTGACGGTGGAAGGTCACTGAATACATGGATGTGGTCTCCCCACAAGATGATGGGCATATTGCTGGTATTCATGAGAATCAGTTGGGAGAGACCTATATGCCCCAACCTCAGTGGCTTAAATCACAAAGGTGTTCTCCTGCAACTCTCCAGCATCTGTCAGCAGGGGGCGCTTCTCTTCGTTGTTCACTCAGGGACCCAGGCTGAGGGAGACTCCATCCTCTATGATAGTGGAGGCAAAAAAAGGGGAACATGGTAAATCGCACCCTGGTTCTTTAAAGCTTCCGTCTGGAAGTGATGTCTGTCACTTTGCTCACATTTCAATGACTAAAGCAAATCACATGGTCTCAACTAACTCTAAGGCAGCTGGGAAGTGCCCAGAAGTAGAATTAGAACTACTTGGTGAATGACTCAGGTGCCTATAACAACGTGGATTACCTCTGTTTTCTTTTCTATATTGATTAAAAATCTGCAATTTTCACATTGTCTAAGAGCAAAAAGTCTTGCTTTTCACAGTTTACATGATGCATTTTATGTACATTACTTCTGATAGATCTATCACATTTACGACAATTACCGTTTTCCCCCTTGGTTAAGCTAAAGGCAGATGCACCTTCGCTCCTATGAGCTCCCAGCCACCCACATGGATGCTATGTCTCAGGTAACTGAGCTTCCCCTGGTGCTTGAGAATTTGGAGAGGGTGGGGAGGCCCAGGTAACTCTGGGTGAAAACAGTTGAAATCACTAGTTGAAAACAGTCTGCCACATCGCAGATATCCAACTGGGAAACGAGATGTCAGGCCTGCAGCTGGCCTAAATCCCTAGGAGCAATTCTCTCAGAGCCTCCTGCGTTTTCAGCTTCCAAGAGAGGGAGAGGAAGCAATCCAATGATTCTTGGCTCTCGCCTTCTTCTCTCTTCCCCAGCCTTCTTTTATAGACTGGGATGGGGAATGGTAGCTTGTTTCAGAGCTACTTCAAGTATCATGCTCTCTGTGGGGAGGGTGTCAAGCTGCACCTGTTTTACTGTCGGATATGGGATACTTAGCATCTCTTTTTTCTTATTTCTGGTCCCTAAGCATCAATTCTGGCAAAGTAGAAGACGTCCCTCTTAAAGTCCTGTTATGGTGGGTTTAGTGATAGATGCAGGAGAAGTTGATCCCAGAGGGAGTCCCCCTGCCCTATCATGGAGCATGAAGGAGCCCCGCTGTGTCCTGAGCACACAGCAGTTCCAAACCCAGACCCGGGAACCATCAGGCTCCTGCCACCTCAGAACCCTAATGGGCCTGCTGCCCTAGAAAACTCTGTCCTGGAGCCCCGGACTCCTGTCTACCCCAGGGCCAGGAGGACCCCTGGGACCCACTCATTTCCACTGCTCACACAGACCTCTGTACCGTACAAATACATCTTCTCAAGTCCCATGAGTGACTTATTTCCTTTATTCTTTAACCCCTGCAATACTGGCGATGGAAGGAGTTGAGTCTTTTTAAGGGGAGTACTTTTAGAAAGGTGACATGTAACTGCAAATAGAAACCCCAGTCTTTCCACTTCTCCCATCCTCCCCTGCGCCCAGTGTTTAGCGAATCTTTCCTATAGGCTTACCTCCTCCCTGTCAAAGATGAGAACTCTGATTTCTGAAGGATCACTCCACGTCTCTACCTGGAGACGCAGATAGAGCTGTGCTGGGCTGAGCTGACTCCAGAGTGTTTGATCTGACCTCCTTGAACATAGGCCCCTTCAAAATCCTTGATTGTGTGGAATGGGCCCAGTGGAGACCTGGATGCTGCAGAGCCTGGAGACCAGAGCAGGACTACTGGCTTGGGGTAGGAGGGTCAGGGAGGCTTTGCAGCACTCTCCTTGGGGGGTGTGGTGGGGAGTCAGCCTGAGATGGTGAGGAGGACCCCTGGGGAGCAGCAAGAGCCCAGCTGAGGTGAGAGTAGGGGTCTGAGTGGACCTAGCCACCTGGTGTTAATTTCCCTGGTGTCTCAGGAAGACTCCTGGACTTAGAGTCAGAAGATCAGCTTCTCATCCTGGTTCAGCCGTTGAACTGCATTTGGCTTTGGGTAACTTCGCCTTTCACAGACCCAGATCCTTTCTGTCTGGGCTCTTTGCTCTACTGCACACAGGTAAGGAGATCTTGCATTGAGGGAGGTTTGTGTGTTTCAGGGGAGGGGGAGACACAGAGAGGAAAAGGGGCCCAGACATGAGTCAACAGAGGTCAACAGAGTGAAGAGGGGCCAGTACAGAAAGGGGAGATGCAGCAAACACACCTTCGGGGAGTGGGACAGGCAGAAGAAAGCCTCCTTGGAGGGAATCCACATCGTGGCGCTGTGATTAGCAGTGAAGGAAGCAAAAATGAGGAGATGAGATGTGTCTGTTTTAGAGAGGAAATAAGATACAGAGCAAGAGATAAAGAGCTGTGCAGGGGGAGGGAGAAGAAAGGCAAGAAGTGACCAGAGAGGTGGGCGAGAGCCCTGAGGAAGGGTCATGTTTGATGAAGAAAAGTCGTGATGGGCTGGCTCCAGGGGAAAGAGCAGGGCGGGAGGAGGGGGAGAGTGGGGAGCAGAATGAAAGGCATTGAGTGGGGGGAGGTGCTGGGAGGACTGAGACACCTCCAACTGGAAAAACAAACCAGAAATAGGCTGAGGTGTCTCCGCTAGGCTGTTGGTGGTTGAGGTTTTCATATTTGTGACTAGAAAGGTTTGCAGGACAGCGTGTGTGGGCTATTTTCGGTTCAGAAGAGATGCTCAGGAGAATGGCAACTGTACTTGAAGCCTGCTACTGAGACTGTCCCAGTCTCAGACTCCAGCCCAGGGCTCTGCCGAGTCCAGACTCCTGGAAACTTCCACTTGGGTGTCCCACAAGCCCCGAAAAACTCAATATGCCTAAAACTGGACACACTATCTCCACCCACCTCTCATCAGTGCTGGGCACACCAGCCAGCCACTCCCCCAAGCCCGGAGCCCTGGAGCTCTTCTTGCATCCTCCTTCCAATATCCTTCCCTCCCTGTCCATCAAGTCAGTCACCATCTCGGTGAATTCCCCCTCTAATTCTCTCTCCCCTGGGCCCTCCTCTCCAGCCTGACTGCCGCCCTTTCATCTGCCTCCTGCAATAGCCGATAGTTGTAAATGGCCTCTGGTCTCTACACCAGCCACTCCCCAGCTCAGCCATCCTCCAAAATGTAGACAGCTCAGACTGAGCTAACTAAAAGGCAAATCAGATCATGTTATGCTCCTGCCTAAAGCCCCTCAGCGGGGGGACATTTCATTGTGTCCCCTCCCCAACTCATGTTGAAGCACTCTCTCCCAATGTGACTGCATTTGGAGATGGGCCCTTTAAGGAGGTAATTAAAGTTAAATGAGGTCACAAGGTGGGGCCCTGATCCAATAGAACTGGTGTCCTTACAAAAGAGGAAGAGGCACCAGACATGATCGTTCTCTGTGCACAGAGAAGAGGCCATTTGAGGACGCAGTGAAAAGGTGGCCATCTGCAAGCCAGGAAGAGAGGCCAAACCAGAAACAAACCCTGACAGCACCTTGATCTTCAACTTCCAGCCTCCAGAACTGTGAGAAAATAAGCTTCTGTTGTGTAAGCCACCCAGTCTGTGTTATTTTGTTACGGCAGCCTGAGCAGACTAATAAAATAGCTTTCAGGATAAATACAGTGGCCTTGGTTTAATTAGCCCGCAAAGCTAAACTTCTTGATCTTGTCTTGATCTTCAACGCTCCTCCCATACACACTTTCCTGCAAAATATACACATCTTGTTGTGGTGATATTGACACGCTGTGCACACCACGCTGTGACACTGGTGCACATCAGCTAAACTCTGCTACTTGCGCATTCAGTGCACTCTTCATGCCTTATAAATTACATCACTCTGTGCCACATGCTGTGCAGTGCCTTCACATTTCACGCTTCCTCCTGGAACAACAGTCTCAATAATCACAAATCTACTAGGCAGCGTGATGCGTAACTTATATCAGTTATATATTTTAAGCCCCCCAAAACTCTAAAGTAGCTAGTACTATCTTAATTATGTAAATGAGAGAAAAATACAAGACTTCAGGAGCTTAGGTGACACAGTCAAGGTCAGTAATATGACAGCAGGACTTGAACCTACCTCTCCACAAATAAGCCACTCTCTGCTCTCAATCTTCATACAGCACTGCTAAACTGACTGGAATATGTGCATTCTACCTATCTTCCTCATATCCTGCCTGCTCCTTCAAAATTTGGCTCAAACATCACTTGCCCAGTCTCAATCTCACACACTTCCTTCTGAATGATCCCAAACCACCTGTTCTTACCTCAGTTACAGCCTTGAGCTTTCAGGAGGACTGTGGTGAAAACCGCAGTCTTTATTTTAGGGTCTTTTCTTATCATTGGGGGAGCAGTCAACTAAAATCTTTGAGTTGTGAAAAGATCTTTTTGTTTGTTTTTAAAGGAACTATGATCGAAACAAACAAAGCACAATAGCAATAATTATCCTTCTGGCTAATGTTTCAAACTCTACCCAAGCATAACTTTCTTTTAGAAAGAATTCCTAACTTCTTTGTTCATTATGTGCTGCTTTAGAATCTAAAGCTGCTGCTTCAGGCTCTAACAGCCTGCCCGTTCGTCCATCCTAGCACATATCCCTACGCATATTGTAATCATTAATTCGCATGTCTGTTCTTTCTACCAGGCTGGAGTCATCACCTTAAGATTAGAATACTTTCCAAATGTGAATGAGGGTAGTGATAATAAAACATTTAGAGGATGTATGAGGTATACTGAGATGTTTATATGGGAAGAATTATGTGAGTAGCACATTTAAAGATAAAACTGGATATACAAATAGAAAGACGCTGAAGCTGTGTTTAAAGAGCAGTATCAGTATCTGCGTGTTTGAGCCTGTGATGAGATGTATGCGACTTGAGAGAGAGGTGGTAAAGTACAATGGTTTGGAACAGTGGATCTCATGCTTGAGTGTGCCTCAGATGCGCTTGGAGGGCTTGTTAAACACAGTTTGCTGGGCCCCATCTCCAGTGGTCTGGCTTCTGGAGTGGGGCCTGAAAATTTACACTTCTAGTAAATTCCCAGGTGATGTGATGTTGCTTATCTAAGGACAGTCCTTTGAGAATCATTGGTTTAGAGTTTGGCTTCTAGTTCAGATTAATCCAAGTACACATTCTGGTTCTGCTAAGAAGTAGTTGAGTGACTCTGGACAAACCACTTGCCCACTCTGAGTCTGTTTCTTCATCTGTAAAATGGGGATATGATCCTTTCTCACAGGAAGGCCATGGTGGTTGAGTGACGTAATGAGGGTGGGGTACCAGCACAGTGTCTGCTACAAAGCTGGGCTCCCTCTCTGTTCATCCTCCTCTTCCTCTGCTTCATCAATGAACTTTAGTGCTGGGAGGAACCTGGAAATTCGCCTGCTCTGATGTTTATACATGAAGATTCCAAAACCTCAATAGGTTAAGTGGCCTTCTCCAGATCAGACACCTAGCTTGTGGTAGAGCCAGAATTAGAGTCTGCTTCTCTCAATCCTTAATTTAGCATTCTTAATGACACTTAATTTGGTACATCTGAAGAGGGGTCTGACCTATGTGAGTGGAAAAGTCCATTAAATGTGGAAGGAGTGTGTCTCCCGCATTGCTGAATAGCACATCAAGTTAGTGTCTAAAAAGCGAGATGTTTAAGGAAAGATGTAATGAAATAAACTTGCTGAGGCAGTGAAATGAGGTGGAGGTAGTGTAATGAGATACACAAGCCACTGCAAAAAGGTGTAATGGGGGTGTATTGTGGGGAGATAACTCCTTGAGGAGAAGCTAAACTTAGTATCTCTTAGTGAAGGGAAAACTTAGTAACAAAAGCCATGTGGACTAGCAGGGCAGGAGGGGCAGTGGAGAGAGCACCAGCTACAGGAGTCCCTAGCCGGCTTTGCTAGGAACTGGCTATGTGTCCTTGAGCAGTTAGCTTCACCTCTCTGGGCCTCATCAGTGTTTTCACCTGCGAGTGCTTACTATACGTCAGGCACTTCGCTAAGTCTGTTATCTCATGAAATCATTGCAACAACTCTACATGCTGTGCCAAAAATTTCTTGCCTGGCTCCCTAGATATAGTCTTCCGCCTTTTCCACCTGCTGTCTGCTCTGCCATGGGAGGCTGACTTGTATGAACTACATCAATGGAGCTCCTGTGCCCTCTGGATAACAGGAGTTCCAACAGGAGACAGGAGGGTAGGAGGGGAGGGAAGACGGAGTTAACTCCCTGGTTCTTCCTGTGAGGTTGCCTTGGGCTGGTTGTGTTTTTCCACTGAAGTTGTTCCTCTTGAAGAGGCTTACCTACATGACTCTCTCTCCTTCTCGGTTCCAAAAACCTCTTCTCCTCTGCAACTTGGGCCAAGGGGTGGTAACAGCTCCCCTACTGCTAGCCTGGATTTCCAACACTCTGTCCACACCTTTGGATTATCCAAATTTGAATGTGCCACTTGTTTCTATTGAGATTCTATACAAGACTGATGCTGGAAGTGGTCCCAGGAAACAACTCATAAAATGGGACTCTGAATTTGGGTTGGTCATGTATTTGAGCGGCCTAAGAATAACTTCCTTGATGAGTGCAAATGGGACACAGGTAGTTCATGGTAGACGGTCGCATCATAATTACCCAAATCATTACTGAAGGTGGCGTGGAATAAAGCAGAGGGCAAAGTGTTGGGAGATCAAGTGGTTCTAGCACTTAAAACAGTGATTATAAAAATTGTGGAGTCACCTGATTCTTCGTATGGCCTTAGGGACCACACATGGGGAAAAAGTCAAATTAAAAGCTGTGAATATGCATGTGGACAACTGGAAGTCCTTCCAGGAAACTTTAAAGGAGTCCCTCTCTCCTGTAGCCACTGGGAGGATATGGACCAAGCCCAAGATGCAGCATCAATTAAATACTCAACTCCATTATGTCTCTTAAGCACACAGGTCAGGAAGGAATGAAACCAAGAACATGCAACTTAAACTATTCATGTAGAACTGGGTGCCTTACCCAGAAAACTATAAAAGTGGACTTGCAAAGCAGCATTCCATTGTAAAGTGAAAGAGATAGATATGAAATCCAGGCTAGTCAGGTCAAGAAGGCATCAGTACAGACGACTTAGACTCCCGTGGTAACTGTACCTACAGCTTTGCTGCCTCTCCTTCAACCACACTATGGCTTCACAGAGAATTCTCCGTGACCAGTTAGTAAAGGAGGAAAAAGCACGAACCTAATTCAGGGATGGATCTGCACAGCGTGCCAGCACCAGCCAGAGGTGGACAGCGCCATGCTATGGCCCCACGGGGGTGGCCCTCAAAGACTGGATGGCAATCCTCCCGGGGGCAGAACTTCAGGAAGTACATCTGCTTGTCCACTTTGGCCTGAATTATGGATCTACACTGAGTAATGTGCAGTGGATAAGGAGTGACTGGCTCATTGAGGCTTTGAAAGGAAGCTAATTGATGACAAGGAAGTTTGGGGAGGATATGTATGTATGGACTTCTTGAATGAAGCCCCCAGTGTGAAAATATTAGTGTCCTATATAAATGCCTACATGACAGTAATCATGATGGTGGAGGCTCTTAATAATCAGATGATGACTCATGCTGTAGATCTTAGTTGGCATCTTTCTCCAGCTACTCTGATGCTTATTCAATGGACCCATGTACAGAATGGCCCTGGCAACAGGGACGGAGGCTGTGCTCGAGCTCAATAATATGGGTCCTCTCACCGAGGCTCATCTGGTAAGTGGACAACCTGTTAATAGCAGAGGCAACTGATGAACCCTTAATATGGTACTTCCTCCCAGGAAGATCAGCTATTACTTGGTATTAGGTTGATTAGATTGGAGTGTTCCCATCGTGAAGGCGGTAGCAGTTATTCTTCACACGAGATGGACACAAATTCAGGGTTTGGATTGGTCTGTAGTGTTTCTGCTAACATTTCCATGCATGGACTTCAGAGTGCCTTATCCATTGCCATCGTATCTTTTTTAACATGGCCTCCAATCAGAGGCATTCATCTTAGCGTATTTCCCATCACTCAAAGGTGGTTGGTTTGACATAATCTTGGAATGACCTGTTGCAGGCCCAATTACAGCACCAGTTAGGAGATAATACCTTGTGAGGTTGGGATGCTATCCTACTGAATGCAGTGTATGCTTTAAATTGGGACCAGTATATATAGTGCTGACAGCCCCTACACAGAATGCATAGGTCTGAGGACCAAGGGATGGTGGTGGGGTGATCCCTCTCATTATTATGTCTAATAATCTTCTTGAAGAATTTTGTTTTCTGTCCCTACAACCCTGAGCTCAGTAAGTTTGGAAGTCCTAATGCCCAAGGGAGAAATTCTTCCACTAGGAACATGGTTATGGTTCTGATGACTTGGAAGCTGAGCCTGACTCCTAGCCATTTTGGGTTCTTCATGCCAATAAACCAGCAGGCAGAAGAGGAGATCAGTGAACTGAGTGGGTGATTATCCTATTAGTTAGAGGGAATTGGTGGCTGCTACACAATGAGAGTAAGAAGGACTGTGTTTGGGACCTGATGATTCATCAGGGATGCCTTTTCATACTCCCTTGCCTGAAAGGGATCAATGAAAAAGTGGAGCATCACAGCAAGAATTCCAATTTTGTGGGAATGAGAGTTGGGTCACCCCACCAGATGAAGAATCTCATCCAGCTGCTGAGGTGCTGGATGAGAGTAATGAGACATGAAATGGTTGGTAAAAGATGACAGCATGACGTAGCAGAAGGTGCATGTATAGAGACTGCCATTTACTAGTAGTAGTGGCACTGTAGTAAGTATTACTGTGTAAGACAGTCATAATATTCTAGGGCAATCAACCATCTTAGTTTCCCAGGACTGAGGGGTCTCGTAGGACATGGGAATTTCAGTGCTAAAACCAGGAAAGTTCTGGGGAAAGAAGATAAGTCATCCTATTTGTGCTCTGCACTTTCTTCATCAATACTATGAAAGTAAACAATGCCTGTCTTACATACCCAACGGGTGCATATGAAGATACTGAGCAGTCACTTTGAAATCTGGTAGACCTAGGAGGTTAATTCCCGCTCTGCCACTTACTTGTGGGATGACCTTGGACAGACTACATAGCTTCTCCCAAGGCTTCGCCTCCTTCTGCAAGCCCACAGGGATTTCTGCCTACCATAACCCACCTTACTTATTAGCATGGAAGACTCTATATGGCCTGTCACCTCTTCCTGTGTCACCCCTTCTTTGATACCAAAAGTATCTGCCTCACTTCTCGACTGTGCCAAGGGGCCTGCCTGACTTGGGGGTCCTGGTGCTCATTGGCCATCCCTCCAAGTCTTAACCTCTGTGCCCCATGCAGGCCCAGGGGCTCGAGGCTTGGTCCTACTATGGAAGCAAGACTGTGAAGAGCTTTTCTCCACTTCTATGAAGCCTGCCTGGTCCAACATATGGAGGGATGGCATGTTGATGTGGTGGCCTGAGGCCATCTGTCTACCCCACTGGAACAGTGACAGGCCTCTCAAACATTTCAGACTCTGATGGCACAACTTGTAAGGGATTTTACCACAAGCCCTCAATGTGAGGCGAAAGGAACATTTCCAGGATGCCTGCTACGTATATGGCACTATGGTAATTGCCTTGAAAATGTTTCATTTAACCTTTGCAACAACTGTATGTTTGAATTGGAGAAACTGAAGCTCAGGGAGGTTAAAGTGAATTGTTTAAAATCCCACAAAAGGTAAAAATGGTGCAACTGGGATTCAAACCCCACAGAAAACTAGAGATTAGCACCAACACGTGAAAGGCCAAAAATGCAAAACATCAAGCCTTGATCCCCTACAGGTGTCACAGGCACAAATGTTTACAGGGACCAGGAGGGTCATGTGAGTGAGAGAGGTGGGCCAGGGAGGGACTCTGGTGAACTGAAAGCATAAACCCTGTCTACACGGGGTGGCCACTCATCAACTCCATTGGATTGTTGCTACATGGGAATGCCCACCCAGTGTGGCCAGAGAAGCTGAAATCCATATTTTTATACAAAATTATTCAGTTTTAAAACATTGACAATTATTCTATTTTTTTTTTAAAAACACTTCATTGGTCAAACACATCAAGCCTGCAGGCCACCAGGCTTTAACTTCTGCCCCACACTCATGGAAAGAGAAATGGATTGAACAAAGACCAGCCAGAGTCGCTGATCATAGCAGAAGAGTGAACTGTTATCACGCATTGTGGAAGCAATCCCATTCATGTGCTGTGCAGTTACAATAAAGATGATTGGGGAGCAACAGAGTGACAGCCAGCTCCTATTTTGTTTCCACTGATGCAGAAATTGGGAAGAACCTGAGACATGGCAGAAAGGACTAAGATTATAAATCAGAATCTAAGGATTTTGAGGAACCAAACTAGTTTACCCAGGGTCACCTCCTTTCCAGATTTCTAAGGAAGAATGATGAATCTCCTTCGAGTTTATGAGCAAAGCCTAATCTCATTTCTTAGAGACAGTTTGACTTCCCTGTCCTTTTCTGAAAACGTCCTAAATGTCACATGACATGCCTTCAGGGCAGTTTTCCAGGAATCATTTTTGGATACCCTTTCCCAAGAAGTGTTTTGAATCACCCAATCTCTGGGACCAGGTAACTCTCCAACATTAATTGTACTTAGACTCCTCAGGACAAATCACTTCATCACAGTGAAATTTCCCTTTTGGAAATTTCCACCAGTTTGGCTCTTGCTGGAACATCAGTCCACTCAGCTGCCCCTAGAGGAAGCTCCTTGCTCAGTGAGGATGGAGACAAAGGGGAGGAGAGGAAACCGAAGGAGGATGAGAGGACCAGTGGCTAGCTGGCTTCTGCCTTCCCTCCTGGGCCCTGGCTGCCTCTGAGGGGCTCTCTCACTGGCGAGATCAGACTCCTGGAGTCTCATTCTTTGTTTTGGTTTTGTGAAAAGAGACCATGCCATTCTTGGAAAAGCTTAGATTTGGAACCAGAAAACTTGTGTTTGTGTCCTGCCTCTTACTGTGTACTCCTGGGCTAATGTTTAACCTTTCGGAACTTCATTGATCAAATGGGAATAATATCTACCTCTGTGGTTCTTGTCAAACTCAAACACATGTGGATGAAAGGTTTTTGTAAACCATAAAACTCCGCGTAGACAAAGATCAGATTGCTCTTGGCCAACGATACTAAAAATATCTATCTTTAATCACAGAGGGATTGCAGCAGAGGCAGACATTCATAAAAATTTCATCCTTTTGTGGGATAGAGCGGTCACTGGAAAGTGGCTGCCCAGCCAGGACTATATTTCATAGTCTCCTTTGCATTTGGGTGGGTGAAAGCCACTACCCTGTACTGATGGAATATGCGCAGAAGTGATGGCTATCGCGTCAGAGTAGGCAGTTAGAAGTCTGTGTGCCTTCTCTAATTTCCTTCCCATCTGCTGCTCCAAGGCCTCAGAGAGTGGCAGAATCACAAAATAGAAGTAAATGGAAGTTCTGAATCATCATGTGGAAGAAAGCCACCTGCTGACCAGGAACATCCTCACTGGATTATTATATGAGTGAGAAATAAACTTTCATTTTGCTAAGCCACTGAAATATTGGGGTTTATTTATTACAGCAGCTAACATTATGCTAAGTAATAAATGAGTCAAGGGGATGGGAACGTTGTGGCTTAGTCAGTAAAAAGTGTTGAAAATGAACATGTGCACAGTGGCTTACAATGCCTTTTTCACACTGACTAATACATAGGCCACAGGGCCAAGGAACTGTAGAAAGATGTCTGCAACGCTCGGTCATATATGGTTGACAGGCAGTTTGATTACACACACACACACACACACACACACAGAGTTTTGTATACATATGTTTAGAATCCCAGAAGTAATGGGCTTCAGAGGCCGTCTATTAAAACCTTATTTGTAGTTCAGGAAACTGGTCCAGAGAAGAGATGGACTGATTCAAGGCCACAGAACCAGTTGGTGGTAGCATCTAGACTAGAATCCAGGTCTTCAGATTCCCAGGCTCCTCTCCTCAATCCTCTTCCCCATCCTCTGTGGTTCATCCCAGCTTCACTCTTAATAAAGCCTAACATCTGGATAACCCAGAAATGACTCAAAAAAGGGAAGAGATGGGTACAAATGGATTTCATAATTTTGCTCTACCATTTAATAAGCTAAAGGGCATTTTTTGTTTTCAGTCTAGTGGCTGGCAAAAAACTGAATGAGCCTTTGAGTCAAACCCTTCTCCCTATTTGCTTTTTGGGTTGTTCTGTGTTTCCTTGAATGCTCTACTCCAGCCATGCCAACCACTGTTATTCCATGACCGTGCCCTATCTTGTTTCACCCGTGCCTTTGAGCACACCGTTTCTCTTTGTCCTTCAATGCCAGGCCCCCTCACCAAGGTAAAACATTATTGATTCTTCCTTCAAGAGTCTACCTAAATGTTGCGTTCTCTGTTGAAGTCCTCCTCGGTTCTTCTAGGCTGAGTTAGTGTTTCTTTCCAGTGAACTCCCATGGTGGTCTGTCTGTGCCACTCTCAGAGCACTCATGGCATAGAACTGTAATTTTTATTTTCACCTTGGTGCTTCATATGCTTCACAGGCTCTTTCCTAACACCTAGCTTTTGGAAAGGGCAACAGTACATACAATGTGCTCACCACTCTCTTCTCCTTACCTGAGTTGTTTTGACCAGGAGTGGACACCTAACACAAAGCAACCAATTCACAGGCTCCCCAACCCCCATGACACAGCTTTCTACAAAGGATTCTGCCTTTTGGAAATGGCCCTTTGGGGATGGTGAATTAGCCACATTCTCTCCATTGAGAATTTTCACTTAGAGAAAAAAAGGTACGTCCCAGTTAGTTGTGGGGAGGATGCTGTGAGGTCATGATATAGTGTCAGGGCTGGGGGCTGTGCTGGGCCATGTGCAAGACAAGCAAAGCAGAGGAAGCACCTTGGGAGGGAGAGGAAGTGGATAGGCCAGACAGGGAGAAGGAAGCAAGGATGGGGAAGACCATGAGGTTTTGAGGAGATGGAGAGTGGCCTCGGTTCCTGAGGGCTTTCAGGCTCTTCTGGCCTCCTACCTTGGGTTCCACAAGAGCCCCCCACCAGGCCTTTGCAGTATGGCCCCCCTAGTTTCTTGAACTAGTTTAATGGGTTTCTGTTTCTTGTAACCAAAAGAGCCTTGATTAAAAGAAGTTTTACCTCCTCCTCTGGACTGTGAGTTTCTTGAGGTCTGGAACTATATGCTACTCTTTGTTGTATCACCAGAATGTAGCTCAGTTCATAGAAGGTATTCAAATACACTTGTTGAATGAATGATGAGTAAATGAGTATGCCCATTGGTAATAAATACAGGGCACTGTTTGCCTCACTGGAATTCTGCCCCACTGTGCCTTTCTAATACAAAAACCTCCTTCACTTTAATCATCCAGCTCAACTGCTTATGTCTTCCAGCATCCTGAAGTCCACATTTTGACAGGTGGCATTTCCCTGAAGCATTTTTGCTTTAAAAATACTGGGTCTGGCACACTGGCATCTGAGGAGATGACAGATGCAAACAGCAGATACAAATAGGAGACAACACCTTTCCCTCAACCACATTTGCTCCAGAAGAAACCCAAGTGGCCCCCTGGACCTTTTCCTGAAGAAACATGGGGAGAAGCAAGCTTTTTTTAGAGAGATATAAGTATAGCTTTTATTTTTTTTTAAACCAACCCAACATTTCCACTGGCAACTGTCAACATAGCTTATGACATGAGCACTGTTTCTTTTTTAGTAATTTTTTCTTAAAAAATGTGTTTAAAATTAAACAGGTGTTTTTTAATTTCTTTTTTCCCCTTAAAAAATGTATTTATGTCAATGCAGAAAGCCTAAAGATCTGTGGGCAGTTTGGTGGTGATTTTGTATGTGTGTTTATTGTGTGTGTACGTTTTAAAGCCAGGTCCTTTCAAAATTTGTTCAGAAAATGTCTGTAGGGCGCAGCAATCTGTTTTTCTACAAACCTAGGCTCCATGGGATTATGGCAACAAAGATTCATTTTACTGGGGCAAGAAATAGCCCACAGGCTGGAGAAAGAGCTTCATAAGGTTTAAAAACAAGCAGGAATGTGGAAGAGATGAGCAATTCCAGTTCCTATCTTGTGAAAATGCTTTCAAAGTGACCTGAGGGCTCAGGAGACGTGGAAGGAGCCCCTTGTTTTCCCATAAACCTCTAAGTTTTTGCATTGCCTCAAGAAATATAGTCAGCCTTCTTAGTCTGGTACATTAGAAGGTGAGGGGTTGGTAAAGATGACATTTCTCAGAAGCACTGACATTTTAAATATCATCTTTCCCTTGAAGATCTCACTGGGTGAGCATCTCTTCTCTCCTGCCTCAGATACAAAGCCAAAGACAGTCAAGAAGGCATACATCTCTTTTGTTTCCCCAGCTGTCCTTTGTCATCACACACCATTCTCGTTTTGCCCTGTATCTCCTGCTTGGTGGGTCTTCCTGCAGAAGGATAAACATATAGACATTGACACAAGGAGACAGACACTCTTTGAAAGGCTTGGGCAGAGAAGAGAATAATGACTTTTTGTTTAAATTTGATGTTGACATAAGCATACAAAGCTCCTCCTGCTACAGCCACAGTCCCCCTGCCTCGCCCCTTCTTTAGCGCCCCGAGTGGGTGTGCAAACCTACTTCCACTCGAATGCCATCAGCCCTCTCAAGAACTCAGGAAAAAAAAAAGGAGATGGGGGACGAGACCTCAATGGAGCCAAGAGACAGCTGTTACCCAGCGAGAGTTGGCAGGTGTGTGTCTGAAAATTCATCCCTCTATCCGTCGGCTCAGATCTTGAACATCCTTCCCAGCACCTTTGTCACTAACTTCAGAAAGAAAAGACGAAATGAACAAAAAAAACAATGAGCAAAACCTGATGGAAAAATTAAAGCAACCACAACAATGATTACAAGGAAAGAGAACCCCAAACCAGCCACATGAATATGACTCATTTTCACACTTCACCAGCTGAGTGAGAGAATGGTGATGTATTGAACTGGACAGACAGGAGAAACCCTGCCCCCAAGCAAAGTAGAAGCAAAGGAATAATCAGAAGAAGGTGGAATAGAAGATGGTGAAAGGGTCTGACCTTTGCTATGGGTCAGGGACATGGATGGGAAGATGGGGTGGAGGTGGGTTTGTTGCTGTTGTTGGCTTGTATTGAATTAAATACTTTGTAAAGTGGGTGTTTCCTCCATTCTGTTGGATTGATTAAGACTCTGCCCTTTCAGTTCACTGCCAGGGCCTAGGTCGGGTGAAGTTCCTGGGGCTCGGGTCCTGATGCTGCCTCTCCAGGGCTGCTCATCCCAGAGAGGTCACTGGTGGGGAGGTGCCCTTCTTTTAGAAGAAGTCCTAGGCTTGTCCTGCTAGAGGCCTTGTCCTGTGGCTCAGAACCCCTTGATGTAGCAGTAAGCCTCCAGTGTGGCAAAGAGTATGTAGAGGAGCCACAGGCTCACAAAGAGCCAAGTCGTGGCAAGCTTGCAGCCACGAGGGCCACCGAGCTCCCCACCCAGGTGGGGCCGCCGGCGGTACAGGAGCACACTGATGCAGACAAATGCAAAGATGGTGAAGAGGGTGACGGAGAAGGCCAGCGTGCCGGCTGACACGTGGAACTCCTGTCCCTGCAGGGCCCAGTAGATGGCGGCCACGGACCAGGCCAGGCCAATGCCCAGGAAGACGTTGACGGCATTGCTGCCTGTGACGTTGCCAATGGAGGCGTCTGCGTACACGTCCTGGATGGCTGCAGCTTTGCTGGCAAACGTATCTGGAAAAGGGCAGAGACAAATGGGAGCTGATGGGAGGCTGAGAAGTAGAGGGCCCACCTTTGAGTATGTCCAAAAGGCAGCTGACGACAGTTGGCTGAGCCCAGGAACGAGAAACGCGCTTGGGGGCTACCCCAAGCTCTGCCATTAACAAGTTACATGGCCTTGAACAAGTCACCTCACTTCTCTGGGCTTCCCATTCCTCATCTGCTAGGTCTGAAAGATTTCACAGGATCTTTCTGGTCCTGGTCTTTACCGAGTGGGTTTATTGTTCCCTTTGGCTACTTTTCAGTAAGGGGAGTTTGCTCTTCCATAATATCTTCCCAGGGAACCTTGACATCCTGGGAAGCTGCTTAGAGTAGATGCCTGATTGTAACTGTCACACGAGGCATGTACTCACTTAACATAGTTATTGAACGATGCCTGTGTGCTCAACACTGAGCGAGGTGCTCGATTTACGGGGACAGAAAACGCGCTGGGGAACTATGACGAGGAAGTGCGTGGGGAGCTGTGGACTCCAGGAAGGCGGAGCTCTGCCTCTGCAGTTAGTATGTGGAGCACAGGGCCCTGCTGGCGGTTTGATGTTAGCCGTTGGCACGGATTGCAGGGACTGAAAGGACTGTCGGGGACAACTACCCCAACTTTTTATTTCACAGGTAAGGAAAATAAGGGTCAAGGAATCTGCCCAAGGTCACATGGGAAGTTAGGGAGATTTGACCCTAAAATTCTAATATAAGGGCTCTTTCCAAACCATCACCTTCCATCCAAAGAGCTTCAGCCAAACCACAGTCAGCTGAGTGGACAATAGCATAACCTTCTTCAAGTCCCTAGCGTCACCAGCTATTCCCTGGACCAATTGCAAGGACTTGGAAGTGCCCCAAGCTCTCTCCCTGCCTGGCTCAGCCTGCTTTGTCTCTTTGTTGCCAATTTGCTCAGCTCTCCCAGAGAAGATCTCTTGCCTATGATCCTGCTTTATTTTGCCTCTGATCCTCTGCAATTTCTCCCCACGTCTGTTCCTTTTCTCCACATCTGCTCCTTCCCCTCTGATAGTTCTGGTCCTTTGAGGCCTGGAGAACAGAGATCACAGAGCATCTCCTCCACCTGGATCATCCCCGGATCATCTATCTAATTTCCTACCACCCAATGCATTTCCATGATCCAAACCTCTTGCAACACCAATGGATAAATAATCCCACTGGTCTGTGCTGGGGTTTCTGGAAGAGGATTTCCAAGAGTGTGATGTAGATTTAGTTTACTTTCCAGCAGGATACGTTTCCTTGGTCCAGTCAGGACAGTCCTGTCTGATGAGATTCAGCCTAACCCTCTGGTAGGAGGATGCTGTCTCTTTCTTCCTATGGCAATTGCGAGGTCAGCTCCTTGGCGGGAGTTCAGGGTTCAGATACCCTGGAGACCCTAAGTGAACTAAGTAAGGAACATGAGCTAATGCAGCCCCTCTCTGCCTGCTATCTTCTACTTGTCATCCTGGCCAGGCTTACGTATGTCCTCCCTTGGAAGCCATCCCTGAACCAGCCCAGGTCCTCGGTTTTATACTTGCACAGCACATGCACTTGTTCTTCATAGAACTTACAGAGATGATTTTAATTATAGTCGTTGAGTACAGTCTCCGTCATTAGATGATAAACTCCACGTGGAGAGGGAAGCATGTCTGTCTTGCCTCTCACTATAGCCCCAGCAACTAGCACAATACCGTACCAGGCTCGGTAAATACTTGTCTAATGAATGAATACACGCATGCCCGTTCCTGTTTGTCTCTAGGTGTTTATAAGGAAGAAAAGAATACATAATACATCATATGAAAGGACAAGAACTTGCTAAGCTTCCTTGGCCTCTCCCCCTGGGTGACATTCTGTACTGACAGGTGTCCTAAGCAGAGGAGGCCAAGAAGGCTTGTGGGCATTTCCATTGTGACAGCTTCAAGCAGGCTAATCTTTAGCCTCTCAGAGATTGCCAGAGGGAAGCGGAAGGAGAGCAGTCTCTATATTCTTTGAATTACCCTGCCTCACGGCCAAGGGGTTAAGTTTGCACACTCCGCGGTGGCCCAGGGTTTCACTGGTTCCCATCCTGGGCGGGGACCTAGCACTGCTCTTCAAGCCACACTGAGGCGGCGTCCCACACACCACAATTAGAAGGACCCACAACTAAAATATTCAACTATGTACTGGGGGGCTTGGGGGAGAAGAAGGAAAAATAAAACAAACAAATAAATAAATAAAATAAAATCTTTAAAAAAATAAAAAAAAAAAAGAAATTGGGCCACTTAGTTAGGCAGGTAACTTAACCTCTGTGGGCCTCAGTTTCCTCATCTGTCAGGTAGGGATAATAACTGTCCCTATCGAATCGGGTTTTGAATAGGGGTAACCCATGTAAATTGCTTAGCATACATAGTGCTTGACACATCAAAAGTGCTCAAGAAATGTTGGCTATCATTACTAATATTATCATTCATCTCTCTGATTGACTACTGTGCAGCTTAGGGGCAGCGGTTCTGTTAAGCTCAGATCTGAGATGGGAAGGAAGACAACAAGGCAAAGTTGTAGGGGTCACTTGAACCCGGTAATATCCTCTCTGCAAATCCAAGCACTCCTCACTCTCACCTGGCACAGAGGTGCCAAACGCCACAAAAACAACAGCTGTCACTGAGTCCTTGAGGCCGATGGTGCAGCCAAAGTGGGAGGCCAGGTCTCCGATTATGGCTGTGAGCATGCCAATGATGAGAATGGAGACGACAAAGCAGGCCCAGCCGTGGCAGTACTCTGTGGGGGGTACGCAGGCAAACAGCACCTTCCAGAAGACTGTCAGGAAGTGCATGACGTAGTCGAAGCAGGATGGCAGCCTCTCCTCGCCTGACTCATCCTCATCCTCGTCCCCTGCTGGAGGCAAGAGAAACAGGCCCAGGAAAGGGCAGCGAGGTCAGATCCCCATTCATGAGGAGGTCAAGTTCGAACCACATCACGAACCTCATCAGCTGGAAGCAGGCTCCAGCTCCCTCCTGGGAAGCTGGTGTAGGCCAGGGCATGGGCACCAGAAAACAGTTGGGAAATGAGAATTGAGTAGGGGTGCCTCATTGGTCAATTTGAATGCAGGGCTCCCAGAGAGAGTGAGAGAGAGAGGACGGGGAATAAAGAAGAGAAGAAAGAGATTAAGAGAGAGAATGGGAGAAGATGAGAGGGCCAAGGCAGTAGAGGAACCAGAGAGGAAGGTAGAGAGGCTGCATTTGCTCGCCTAGGCGAAGAAAAGTGAAATCAGCTGTGTGTCCACTCTTTACTGGATGCCAGTGGGGCTCCTCTCTAATTTTCCTGACGTGACTGTTGCAACAACCTTGTGGTTCTGCTCATTATCCATCCCAGAGGGACGGCTGTCATTCCAGATCATGCGGACACACCAAAGAGCCAGTGCCATCCTCCAAATATCCCACAGGACAGAGCAGGCATGGGCCTTATTCGTCCTTGCTAGGAAAGATGGGCAGAATTGCCCATTCAGCAGTCCAGGAGGAGAGAATGTGCTGAGACACGCTGGCCCCTTGTCAAGGGCAACCTCTGTAATGTTTTGATAGAACCCGTGGACGCTGTGTTTCAAAAGAGCAGGAGTCAGGATCCTTGGGTTCCATTGCAGCTTTGCCATGAAGACAATCTGTAACCTGGGATAAGTCACCTCTTGTTTCTGAACCTTATTTCCCTCATTTGATAAAGGAAGGGGTTAGATTATGTGGCCTACATTCTGTGTATTGTCTCTTTAGGGGCAAAATAAGGTCATCAGAGGGGGAACTGGGAATATCTGAAGCCGGCGATGTGAAAAGTGGGGCAGTGATGGCAGCAGCTCTCTCTTCCTGGTTGCACTTTAGCTGTGGCTCTGGGGCCCTGGGGATATGACCCTGTGGGTTGCTATGACAACAAAGTCTCATGAAAAGAGACAAGGCCAGTAGTGCTCAGGGCCGGCTGTATAAGGAGGCCTCAGTGGTGCCGAGAGGCAATATTGGTGGTGTTGGTGAGACCATTTCCATTCACATTCCAACATGTGTGCAGGCCTCTGGGACTCTGGCTTTGCTGTGAGGCATCACAGAGGGAACGTGTCAACAAATGCTGAAGGAGAGGTTTGGAATCATCCAGGGTGGAGGTTTGTCAAAGTCAATGCAAAGATTTTACCAACTCTGGGCCCTGCATCTCTAAGTCAGAATAGTTCCCCATTTTATAGAAAATGAGGACCAAATTACTGAGAGGAAGGAATGATGGAAAACAGAATTTATTGAGTTAGTGTTTGGTACCAGATTCTGTGCCTTTCTACTTTTTTTGCTGAGGAAGGTAGCAATAATTCACTTTTGGCCTGAGGAAATTGAGAAGCGGAGAGGGTAACCTGTCTCAGTTTACACAACAGAACCAGGATTTGAAATCAGAGATAGCCAGACTTTTTCAGTTGCCCCGTGATTCTTTTCCAAAGCAGCCCAGTGAAACATGCAAACATCTAGGACTAGAGCTGGGAAGACTGGACACAGACGCCTTCCCAGAAATTGGTGGGCTGTGGATGTGCTTGTGTTTTTCCTTTTCTGGTGTTGTCTGCTTCACCCAGCAAGGCCTGTGCCCCCTTGAGACACTCTCACCTGCACTGACAGTGATGGCCTCCATGAACTGGTCCTTCCAGGAATGGGTCCCCACAACCAAGGCCAGGTTCGTCTTCTTGATCAGTTTGTCCACTGTACTCTGTCAGGGAGATAAAAACTTGGAATCATGAGGTGAGAATGCGCAGAACCACTGAAGAATCTGGTGCTTCAAGAGAATGAAAGGTGTCCTGCATTTCAGCGGACTCCACGAGGGTTCTGAAAGTTATGCACGGAATGGTTTTGGGTGATGTCTTCTGGGATAATCCTTCTATTTCCTTTTTCTTTGGTTGTGACTGCTGACATTGGATATTTAGAGCAATACAATATAGAATAATGGTAATAATGTCAATAAACCTCGCCCTGGAGGAGTGAATTTTAGTATCTTCATTTTAAAAATACAGTTAAACACTAGTGATGATACATCTAGGGGCTTTATAACCCATTTAGTCCATATACTACGTTATGTTTCTCACAATATTCCTAGGATACCGGCACTATTTGTTCCATGTTACAAATGGGGAAACTGAGGTCGGGTGGGTAAATGATTCACTCCATTTCAACTTCACATATTCAGTGGTGAAATTAGAAGAAAACTCCAGGTCTTCTACTTCCCACCCCATCACTCTGTTATCTGTTAGATCTCACTTATGGCCTGACCTTGAACTCATAGGACTCTTCAATGATGACCTCTAGTTTGGGGTGTTCACCCAATATTGGCTTTCCCATTTCTGCTATCCTCTTGGCCTCCTCTTCCTCCACAGTCAGCTTCCTGTCTGTCATCTCTGCAACAAAACAAAATCAGACTAGTTTTAGCACATTCGCTGTTCCCTAGAAGTCTAAAGCTCAGAGTATTAGGCACATGCAGTGGGCACATAGCTCTTGAGAATGGAGACTTTGTGTATTTTTTAGTGCCTCTTTCTGTAAAGTGCTGGACATTTTATGACCATCAGACCATGAGAGGCTTTTTGAAGGCCTGGGATAAGCATTCCTTTTTCCAGTTTATACCTGGGTGAGGAACCTGACCCAAAGACCTTCTGAGAAATAGCACTAAGTAAAGTCCCCAAGTCATTTGGTGAGATACTGGTGAGTTGGGAACAAAAACCAAATCTTTTGATCTTTAACCATTCTGAACTGTTGGGCCTGAGTGTTTGTTCAACTACTTCATGAAAGAGTTCTTGGGGATCGGAAGAACATTTTAATCCAAAGGGAATGTCTACTGGTTCACATTAACATCTGTTTCTAACACTGTTCGGACTATCTTCTCTATAAAGGAGAAAGGAGAGATGTTTCCAGGAATATCTACATTTCATACAAGTGAATATTATCCTCACAATGAGAAACTTGGAAGATTTCCCAAAAAACTTCATGATTTTCCAATGAAAGATCCCCAGGATTTCTACAGGAGTCAGGCACATTTCTTCTGGAACACAAATACTTGTTCAAAAACAAAACAAAATAAAGCTCTTCCTTTACTTTCTTTTGAGGCATTCCCTGTGTCCCTCAGCATCTTGACTCATGTACCAGTGGTCTGTTCTCTTGTTGAACAGTTAGAAATTTTTTCCATTTCAGCTGGTGAGTCCATTTTAAGACTACTTCACCATGAAGACATGTTTTCTGGATTAGAGTGAAATAGAGATTGAATCTTTTTATTCTCCTTTGATTAGAAAATTGCTCTTGGCAGCCTGTTTCTTTCAGAGCTCATTTAAACATCTCTCTATCCAAGTTCTCATTCTTACATGCAATTAATTCTTTTATTTGGCTCCTTAATTGGTTTCATTCACAGTGAATCTCCTAGGGGAATTCTCTAGTCCTTGGATAATCTCAAGGACAAAATGGGCGAGAGGCCAAGGAGGTCTTCTTTTCTCTCTATCTTGGGACTTGGTGAAGCATGGGGAGGGGGGAGACTTGAGCTCTTGAGGTTGCAAGGAAAGGAATTTACTGGAAGACTATAGACCAAAGGTGTAAGTTACCAAGAAGAGAATCTATTTTATATGAGGATTTTCTTAGTTTGCCTGAATGAAGATAGGAAGAGAGTGTGCGGAGGATTCCTGAGCTGGCTGTTTTACTCGGTGCTCTGGCACAAAACACAGAAGGCAATCCCCAAATGCTTGGGAGCTGTCCATGGTGCTGTCCTCCTGCAGGCGTTGGTCACCGCTTTCGGAAACAATGATTTCTCAAGGATCAGTGTCCTTCTGTATATTTCTAAGTAAGCAGATACCCTCTAGCAGATTGACTTCATTTAATCCATTGATTCTGAGTCTCTTATTAGTTAATTCTGAAGGTACATCTGGGTATATCCAGGGATCTGGCTATGAAGTCAGTGATCCTAGAAGCCAGACTGCAAGCCAATCTGAGAAAAAGCACTTGGAAAAAGACATATAGATTCCTTAAAAGCACAGGTACTCTTTCCCCCTACTTGCAGGTTTTGGCACCAACTCACAATGCCCATCCAGCAGTGACAGTATTATTCCACTCTTCCCTCCCCGATTCCCCCATGTCATACTTTACACGTGCCACAAGAACTTTATACCAATATAATGAGTTCTCCAGTGACATATAAATGTACCTGTCTAACCCCTTGCCTAGCTTTCAATCTAGCACTATATCCATCTGGCAGGATATTGATCTACCTACTGACCTGTCCACCCCTGTGGTGACAGTCAGTCTTTCCATCTAGCTTTCTGTAAAAATCTCTTTGACAAATAACCAATCTTCTCTCTTTGGCTCTGCCTCAGCCTCTGAGAGATACTCCATATCTATCTATTTATCTATTAATTGATTGATTCACTTGCCTTTAAATCAACTCTGGTTTAATGTCTTGGTTTGGTAGTAATTCCTGCCGTTTTCTATTTTTGTAAAGATAATTCCTTTGCATTCAAATTAAGTTAATTTCTTGATAGAGTATAAGTCTCAAACCAAAAAGACCATATAGATTTTGATCACTTATTTACATAACTCCTCAGAATTTCAAGGGAAGAGAATAAAGGACAGGTGATCTTCATATTCAGACTCACTAAACAAACTCTCAGATTTAGGAAAAGGAGGAGACAGCAGGGAGACAGAGAGAGAATATGAATAGGATGGAAGATTGAACAAATATTGGATGAACAAAGAGCTTGCCAGGCCAGACAAGAACAGATTGCCGTGAATGCTCTACAGACATCCTCAGAAAGAATTGGAGAGATGCAGCCAGTGCTCTCATTTCCAGGTCCCTGAGCTTGGTGGTGTAGCTCAGAATGAATATATTTACTCTCCATCTTTCACCATCAGGCATTGTTAATCATGTTTGCCTGACCAACTAGGAAAACTCAAACAAGAATTTGGGACTTTCAGTGAATTTAAAATCTAACCAAGGGCTCTTAAATTAAAGGTTTACAGATTGAAAGATCCAGGAAACGACACCTTCTTTTCCTCTTTTAGCTTCTATTGGCATTCGTGCAAATATGTTAAAAGTACAAAGAAGCTTAAATTAAATCACAATCTTTCTTGTGTGTATATATGTGTGGTTGGTGGGGGGGAGGGGGTGGAGTCAAGAGTTGGAACAAAGAAGCCCAAATACCTTCTCAGGCAAGAGGATGAGTGAAGTGGAGAAGGAATACCTGATGCTGTAGCATCAATACTCTGCGAGAATAGTAGGATATATGGGGTTGGAGATAGTCCTTATCCTATTGGTATAAGGAGGACGCAAGAGGCCAAGGAAACTGGAGTAATTTTTTTTCAAAAAGAGAAAATGTAGGGGTTTACATTGTTTGTTTGAGGCTTCAAGGAGGCAAATGTCCTTACTGTGTATCCTGCCCATTCTCAAACCCAAGGTGCAGCCTACAGGTAACTTTGAATGCCAAAGAATTCCATAAGGTGCTTTGCTTCTTTAATGACCTCAAAATTTTTATATGTTCAAAGAGCTGATGAAATGTAAAATGTTCTTTTAAAATATATTGAGATGTCTTGTATAGCTCACTCTGCCTGCACCAAGAACAGAAGTATTGCCAGATATGATGGAAATGTTTTCCTATCTGCTCACAAAGTTGGACACTGTTTATGATTGGATTCCACTAATTCAAGCACACTCTCAAAGCAGGTGTACGTCCTACAACAGGATATAGATTCTGCATGAGGATCTCTCTACAATAAATTCCCTAAAATTTCTATTTCCAGCCAGAAAATTGCCCCCATCCAATATAATATCCTAATTCTTCTTGTCGTCCATGGCACATGTGAATTCAAGGGTCAATGACAAACGAACCAAAGTTCTAGCAATTTAGGTCTCAGCTGCGATGAGATGGAAGATCTCCAGGAGCAGTAAAATTCCAGAGTCTTTAAAAATTGTTTTCCACTTTCTCATAGAAGCTCCTGATTATTTTTCCCTGGGTTCTTTGAGATCAAAGTATTTTCTTTCAAATCCCATCATGATCCTATTAGGAGATTCAGTTCTGACTCTCACTCTCCTTGCCCCACAACATGAGAGGACCAATGAGTTAAGATGCAGGAGAAGTCTGCGACCCACCATCTCTTTGGTAAATTTCAATTCTCTTCCTGGTCCCAGAGAAAACCAGCTACGCCATTACCCACATCTACTGGCAGAAATGGTGCTCAAGGAATTGTCTACGTCCTTAGGATTACTTCAATTATGATTAGGGAAATAAATCTCCCAGTCCTTGGGAGAACTTGTCAAGTTAACTCAAGCCCATGGTTCCTACTAATAAATCAAAGGACATTGATCTTAAAGTAAGTAATGGCACTGGCAAGACATAGAAAAGAGAGGGCAAGACACCTCTTACCTGGAGACAACAGGAGCGCTGTTTGCAAATAGATATCAGACAAGGGGAAGAAAGAAAAGGAAAGAGCATTAAGGTCCCATCTTGAAAGTGTCCCCAGGCTTTGTGGTTGCTGGCAGCATAAGGAAAGCAGTGAGCTTAGTAGGTGAGAGCTCTGCAGCGACATGCAAAAGGCAGCATATGGAGCATGCACAGCAGCAGCAGCAGCAAGAGGTGTGAGCCGCTGAGAGGCTGCTGAGCACCAGGGCCCTGCAGTTAAATAAGAGTTTTCCCCACAGCTTCCCTGCAACTCTGAGGGCTAAGGATAGAGGAATGAGGATGGGGGAACCAAGTGGGTGGAGCAGACAGAGTTGGTCATTTGCGAATTTCTAAGAGACCGGGTTCTCACATCTATTCTGTAATGGAGTGAGAATCCAGTTACACTGAAAACTGTATGGGTTCCAACCCTGCCAAAGTGGCTGGCTTATCAGTGGAGAATAGGACCCTGGCACTTGAATAGGAGCTCAGGGCGCTAGTAATGGTGCACAAGAGTGGAGCAGTGTGCAGTTCTGTGTCCTTCATCCCTAACCTCCTAATCAGATCATGCTCAGCTTCCCAGTGCCCATAACATTTGACCACAAATGGCCTGCTAGCTGCCATGCTGGCCAGAACTTTGAGTTTCCCTGAAAGAATGACCTAGTGAAAAGGTAAGTCCTGAAGAATGTTTTCCTTGAAACAGTTTGTCTTTTTATAGACACAGCCTGGAGGTCGGGGCCATGGACTCCTACCGTTTTGGATCACCTGTGCCTAGTAAAGTCACGGTAACTAGTAGGTGTTTGATAAAGGTTTGTTGCCTTATTTTGGCATTTGTGTTTCTCATAGATCCTGTGGTGCTGCATCTCTGGATGGTAGTCTTTTTGTTCCAGAAAGGAAAGTTTAAATCAGAGTCCAGATATTCTGGAGAGACTGTCATATCAAAAGATATACACAGATGGAAGATGACATATACAAGGTCCTACATGGACTGGGAAGCTGAGGTAAAGATATGCCCAACACAGGTTGTCCCTAGCCCTCTAAATTTGTACTTATGCTTAACTCTCTTAGACTTCAAGATCCAAAAATTAAAAATTCTGTGACACACCACATTTTCACCTCAACAGTCCCTCACTCCCTGGTTCTTGTCAAACAAAGGTCTGGGAACATCCTGTCACATACCCCTGGTGTAGCGGGTGACTGATGGAGGATGTTGAGGAAACAGTGTGTTGGTGGCGGGGGAGTGTCTGTGAACTGTTTCTTCTAAGAATCCCTAGGAATGCAACTCAAGCCTGTGACCCATCATTCCTTATTCACAGTCACTGAAGGCACATGTAGATCCAGAATCCTTATGGTATATAAGCGGGGTGAACAGCAGTTGACTTTTTTTGGTTTTCCCATATTGAATTCCAAGGGATAATGGATCAGTGATCTCTTTACTACATTGAGATAGAGAGATAGACAGACAGAGAGACAGCAAGAGAGTTTTCTCATTCTGTTCCTTCTATGGATCTCCACCCACTGGAAAAGCCCCCATCCCTGGCCCCCAAGTTCCAATGGAGACCAGAGACTGGAACACATCAGTGTACACAGGTAGGCCAGATAAGAGGCAGCTCTTCCAAAAAGGTCCTTGCTGCCGTGGTTTTCACTCAGACATCCCTAGTGCAGCGAAAGGGCTTGCGGTCAGCTGAAATCACACCATCTCTGGTCATTGTCTATGTGAATCTGAGACTTTCCATCTAGCAGTTATAGATGGGTCAGCAAGAGCCAGGTAGGCCAACTTTGAGTGACATAATACGTCCAGGGTGTTTTTCCTGCTGCTGCTGAAGAGATAAGCTGGAGCTGAACTTTCCCCTTTATTGATCCCCAGCATCAGGTCAGAGTCATCTCTGCTCACATATTCCAGGGACAAGCAGGACACAGCACAGCCCAGTGAGTAATTGGAAGATCTGGGCAGCTTGTCAGGGTGAGCCCACGGATGTGGGAAAGAAGGCACAAACAGGCCCCATTGTTGGGGGAAAGTGCTTTCCCTTCCCACCTGAGGCATCCAGTATCCAGGCCCAGGCCAGGCAGCTTTGACTCTGCTGCTCAGTTTTGCTCTCAGAAGTGCACTTCTAGACTCCAGTGCTTACTCTACTCCAGAGCAACCGTGTTGCCTATTCATCCTCTCTTTTTCCCTCCCCCAGTGGGTCCAGAGATTTTAATTTCACCTCTGAGGTCTGTTTTGTTTGCCAAGAATAGACTCTCTTACTTCAAATCCAGTCCTTTACTATTTTTTGTAATGCCATTGCCATTTTGACCATGCAGAGCCTATGCTGCTCTGAATGCCTAAGACTCTCCCATGCAGCCACAATAATGAAAAGCAATTTCCACTGCAGTTTCTCACTCCAAGAGCAGCAGGGAATTCAGGAAATCTGGATAGATTTTCTTATGATTTTGAGCCTAGACAATCAAGTTTTATGACTTTTCACCTTATGGTCTGATGCCAAAATATGGGACAAGCTGAAGAAACTGAAAATTACCCTATAGTGAATAGAACTGCAGGCCAGGAAATGACACATTTCCTGTTGTCACCTTCTATCTTGGCATCTTGGTATGGGAAGATTTGGGGGCATATCACACCGATAGCTTGATGAAATCCTGTTTTTCTCACCTACTCCCTCCCCCCGGGCTAGGCTCTACCAGGGCTTTCCTAACATCCCCTTGGACAGAGAATTTAGTACAGAAAAAAGGGGTCCTCAAATGGAGAGTAGCTATAGATGTTTGTGTTTGGCCAAGTCTGTTGAAGAGCACAAGGTTTATCTCAGGTCACTTGCTGTCCTGCTATAGCGGTTTGTTGGGGAGGTAGAAAAGAGAGCCTCCTTACTGATGGAATAAAGTCATGGATGGACTTCCAACCCATTCTTCTTGTCTGGAGCCACTGCCTTCTTTCCAGCTACCCTGTATGATCCTTTGTGCTCCTTTCATTTGCACCTAAGTAGCTGAGACTGTGGAAACTGATGAAACTGGTTTACAATGGCCTCAGGTGTCTGCTGCATCCAACCACTCGTGAAGATGTAGAGTCAACGCACAAGGGAGTTGGGAATGAGGTAGGGAAGGTGTTGAGACAATTTCTGAGAATATTCTCAGTAGCTGAAACTGGAGGATTGGCAGGAACACAATCTAGGAAGCAATGAAACCAGAGACTTTTTCTTTCTCCCGGCACTCTTTGGCAGTCAGGTGCATGGCAGCATCTTATTACGTGGCTAAGGAGAGGATGAGTAACGTAAGATGGAAAGGGCTTCTGCTTCTAGAACACCACATGTGTCCAAATCAGTGTGCGCACAGAACTGGTCAGCTGTGCAGAGAAAGTCCCCAGAAGATAATGAGAACTGATCATACGGGTCTGAGAAGAAGACCTGTTGGTGAGCCTTTGGGAGTATAGCTGCTGAATCTCTTGGATCTGTCCTTGAGTGAAGGGCTTTACACTGTTCATTGTCATGTGACTATCAAGTAGTTGGAGAATAATCACCCCGTGTTGACAAACAGATGAGCCTCACTATCCCTTCCTCCAAGAGGCTCCCAGCAGCATAACTCTCCTGAAGGGGAGTGCGAATATGCTCCTCTTTCCCAAGAGCACTGTTACCCATTCCCACATATATTCCTCCAACACTTTCAAAGTAGTGGCTTCCAATTATTTTCTTCAAGGGAAGAAGTCTTTCCTTACATCCACCTTGGGTTGCAACATAATCAGTCCCTTAGGAATGGAAGCCTGGCAGGTATTCCAAGATGCATGTCCTGAGGAAAGGAGGAAATGAGGCCACTTCTCTGATGTGGGATGAGAGTTGTCTTAGGATCTGGGTGATAGGCTCATTTGCAGATGCAAAGCAAAGGCAGGCTTCTGTGAACCGTTCAACACCTGTTTCTCAGGAATCAACACCAGCTATACCACTTAAGAGTCCCTTCTCCTGTTGGAAAACCCATAAGTCAGTACTCATGCCCAGTGTCAGTCCTTTTCCAGGGCCCTCTGGCTAGGGAGATTGCCATACCTGGATTACTTTCTTCCTTTGGCAGACTCTTAATTTTCTGCGTTAGAGATTGCATTATCTTAGAGTCGTCTGAATAAAGTACCCTACCTTGGGCTAGGAACAGAGGTAGAATGGGATGGGGTGGGATGCCAGGGGAAGGAAGAATAGTTCAGGATTCCAGACGGCATGACTACCTCACAAGACAACTCTCTCTCAGAGAGCTCTCAGAAGCTGTGGCCTCTGACAATTGGTAAGACTTTCCATGCTACAGTCTACCCAACTCCGAACAGCCAGATAAAAACACTTACCTTCATGAAGGGCAGAGGGGCCTAGGGGCCACTCTGCAAGTGTATAACCTGCCAAGCACTCAAAAGAGGTTGGAGAATGCAGCAGAAAACTGTCAAAGCATCATTGCAACATGGGCCCCAGCCCCCATCCCAGACCCTCCCCATTCAACCCAGGCTAGAGAGTGTGGGGTGGGGAGGGGAAGGAGGCAGGGATGGGCACAGGCATGCATTGCATCACATTCCTTTCTTTTTCTTCTCCTCCCCACCCACCAAGGAATTTCCACATTTACAGGTTGTGGTGTATGTGTGTGTGGACTGTGGGGGAGAGTGCAGGGGACAGTGGTAATTGGATAGTTGGAGCACAGGGTGGAACTCATTAGGGTGATGAGGAGTCGAGGCTGCAGCGCCCAGAAGATGGGAAAGGAGGACTTGTAAGAAGCTAAGGCTAAGAAGGCAGAGACGATAACCGAAACAGGGTGAGATTGAGTGTACAGGAGGAAAGAGAATAAAAAGTCTGCTGGTCAAAAGGAGGAGGAAAAGGGAATAAAAGGAGGGAGAAAAAACATAGTTGCTTTTTGTTGTTGCTTTTCAGTTTGTTTACACTTTTCTTTCTTTTCGATGTTTTATTTTGTTTGTCGGTTTGTTTTTTAAAGAATCTCACACCTGATATTCCACGTTCCATCCATTTCGGTTCACCAAGGGCAATGAAGAAATTCTCTTGCCTTTCGTATTCCTCCTCATCTACTATCTTAACCCTTATGGTTTTCCTGTAGGGACAACAAGAGAGAGAGTGTGTCGACTGGGTCGGTTGATTGGTTGGTCACTTGGAGCACAGCCTTTAAAATCATTCCCCATCACTCTTGGCACATGCAGCCCAGTCCCGCCATGGTGCCTTTTGGCAGGACTACGGTGGATTGTATTGTTCTTATATAGAAATGGTCTTAGCTTTGCTGGTCTCCTTGGTCATAGTTGTCCTTATGGGTGAGAGGGAAAGGGAGCCAGGAGGCAAGGAAAAGTGGGCAAAGGAAGGGATCCAGAAGGACAGGCGGGGACTGGGAAGGCAGAAGGGGTGATGGTGGGGAGGAGTCATTTTAGATCCTGCTGGTGGTTAGTACGAAGTGAGTTGGGCAGCACATTCCACTGGGTGTCACATGGTAACAGTGGCATTTCCTTGGGCAGCTGGTAAACCACTGGCCCACTGGGAATGACCCAGGGCCCTTCTGTAACAGGAAACATGTCAACAGTACCTAGCTAGGGGCTTGTTTCCCTTCCTTGTGTCTAGACCCACTTCTTAAATTTTTATGAGAAAACTTTAAAAGGAAAGTATTTACGAGGAAGGGAAATAAGAGAGAGAGAGAGAAAGCAAGAAAGCCAGGATTCTATTCTCTTTCTCATTCTTTATCTCACAAGCCTTCAGTGGTAGGAACTAAAATAAATAAGTATTAACCACAATATCACACAGGACTCCTTTAACATCTACAGCTGATGCACTCCTGGGGAAGTGTGGACTAAATAGTAAAGATCATCCAATTCTAAATCACCTTTGGACTTCTATCATGTAGGGGTGATGTGCCCCAAGGCTGGCTTCCTTAAATGCTGATTATCAAGGGGCTGGGAGACAAGGCAATGGAGGTTTCTGTTCATTTCTGGGTATCTCAACGAAGCATAGTGTCTTTTAAAAACAAATCATCCAGGGAAGCAAAGTTTCCTCGAAAATCACTCCCTCTGAAGCCTGGCCTGAGGCTGGCTCAGGGCCACCGTCAGTGGAGAAGATTCTACGTGGGCCTGGATCTCCCTGTGTGGCTGCCCTCGGTCCTTCATGGAACCACAGTGGGCTCGGTGGCCCCACTAGTGAGCCCTGATTATTATTTTCTCCTTTTTTTTTTAGTCCTAAATGCTCTCCAAAGGGCAAAGAGGTGCTAAAGAACAATAGCTGAAATGTCTCATCAGAGCCTCTGATGTTCCTGTTCCGTTCCTTAGACAGGCTCAGCTTTGCTGTCTATAAAGGGGTGGACAGACCTGAGGTGGTTTGTCGGGCACAAGACTTGCTGTGGATTTGTGTTGTGCATGTGGTGTTTTACGAGTACATTTTTGGTCACCTTTCTGGCACTTTCTTGGACTCCTTTTCACATCTTGCTCAGTGGACAAAAGACAAAACTCACTGATTGTCAAGAAGCATTTTCTGGGAATTTCTCTCTGGGTCCTAGACCCTGGGCTGTCTACGAGAGGTGAACCTGGCCTGTGTTTCCATGCAGGGACTCTGCTGTGGGAATGGGGTGCTCTGAGACCATGGGCATGGCCTGGAGGGATATGATTGACGGCTTGGCCAGCGAGGGAACATTGCCCCAGATACTGGCAGCTCCCCCCTCTATAGCATGCTCTCTCCAGAAGAGGACGTTTATTCAGACTTGCCTATTGGAGGCCTGGGGTGTATGGGGTCATTTAAGTTGAAGGCAAAGGCTCCATCCACTCTGAGAAGTCCTATGACTTCTTGTGGAAGCTTCTGCTCAGGTCAGAATCCTCTCTCCCACTATTCTAACCTGCGAGAGAAACACACCTTGATAGCAGGGATATGGCAGACAAGATGGCTCCTAAGGTCTGCTTTAGGGAACAGAATGGACTATAAACAGAACCCAAATCCAAATACATTGATGCTCAATGTCCAGGGACTGTAATATTAGCCCTGAGAATAGCTGCCCTGTGGAAATCTACGTGAGAGCCTGGCCAGTGCTGCCCTCCTGCCTGGTGTTCAGCTACCCGGTCTTTTTCTTTCCTGTATACTAAACCATTCAGGAGAAGCAGAGAGCCTCACATACCATACTCACAGCACACTGCCTGGCTCTCTCTCTCTCTCATTCTCTCTTTCTCTCCCCATCTCTCTGTTTTCGCCCATGTTCATTTCCCCATCCCACAAAGATTATTATTGGCTCTTGAGCATCCCTCTTACGGATACCATGTGACAGGCTGGCAGATGTTAGGACAGAGCTGGGAGTAGAGAAAGGAGAGAGGAGAGGGAGAGGTGAAAAGAGAGAACAAGAAAGAAAGCAATGTGAAGTGAACCACAGAGGTAGAAGAAAGGGGAGGAGAAGGAGACAAATGGATTGGAGAAAGGAAGAAAGAGAAGAGGAGAGAAGAATGTTAACGTTAGTGTGGAGGACAGGGTACTACACCTTTCTGAAAACTCATATCCACCATGCGGGGGCCCATCATCTCAATGAAGAAATTCTTGTTTTTCTCATACGCCTCATCATCAATTACCTTGATGTGAATTGTTTTGCTGTGGATGGAAAAATAAGTATCATAAGCAAGGAGCAGAGTCGGGGGCAAACCAGCCAGGAGAAGAAACAGGAAGTGAAGGAAACAGTGAAAAGATCCAAAAAGGTCAAAGTTTGCCCCAACACCACAGGGCATGGAGGAGAGTGGCTGTCAGGGTCCCTTTCAGCCTCACGGGGCTCCTCCTGGGCTTCATGTGGCTTCGTGGTGTGGTCAGACTCGAAGACCGGAAGGAGCTCAGGTTTACAGTCAAAGGTTCTAATCCTGGATATGCCATGTGACCTTGGACAAATAGTTTAACTGATACACAAATGGGTTAAATGATACTCACACCATCCCAGGGCAGGGGTGAGAGCAAGGAAATAACATATCTCTAATGGCTCAGGCATTTGCTTCCTCCCATAATGCTTGCTTCCCTACCTCTCTTGCCTTTTTGACTTTTGAAATCAGTTGATACTGATGTGAAAGGTTTATTTCATAGAAAGGGCAGAAAGTCGTGGAGGATAAGTTGGCTTATGGGAGTCTTGCCTAGAAACAGTAGAAGTTCTCCCTTTCTCTGTGGCAGTGAGGGTCACAGGGAAGCCAGGAGGGCCATTTGCTCATGTCACACAACCTGGGAACTCACAGCAGGCATCAGAAGCTACCAACCCTATCTCCAAAGGACCTTTGCAGTGGTCACAGGGCACACTGACCAGGTCGCATCCACTCCAGGGGGCTCTGAATTATGACTAGTTTGTAAATCCTACGATGATCTTGTGACCAGTGAAATTATATATCTTTTTTAGGTTAAAAGATGTTATTTTGTTAATTTAAACATTGAAAAATACAAGCCAACTTTTAGTGACCCTGTTCTGCATTTCTTCATTTTTTAAAGTATTACTAGGAGATTTAAAACCGGGGGGGAGCCTGGGCCTCTCCCAGCCCCGGATTAATGAGGGGACATCTCGGGATCAGACTGCAGCCAGGATATTTAGGCCTCTCCCAGAGGGTGGGAGACATTGCTGGCTGGGAGTGGGCATGGAGCCAAGTCTCGCCTCAGTGGTGAGAAAGAAGTCATCCGGGCAGAAGCCCTGTGCGGCTGCCCGTGGACACCACCCTGGCAGAGCCGGGTGCTTCAAGACCTTTGTTGAGGAGACTCAGACCTTCAGCTCCTCCCGTTACTCCTTTTTATAAAGTAGGAATATCTGTAATGTTCTGATTTGGGACAACCTCTCTGTTCTCCCAAGTCACCGTTAGTGCTTTGGGTAGCTACAGAGCTTCCGTTGCCCACACTGTCGATCCTGTAGAACCAGATATGGGTCCATTGCTCCTGCAGTGAATGTAATAGCAGTTACTGACACACTCCGGCCACTGCCACCCCACTGCTTCAAAACCAAAGACTCTAAACCCTCATCACCTGCCACAGCTACCCCAGTCACAGAGAAACTTGGCTAGCCACCACAGAAAGTGAGTGTTCAACCTTTGAAAGGCCAAAACACTTCGGCCTGCCTTCCTCCAGAGCAGCGGCACTGGCACTGGAGACTGAGGACCTGGGATCAAATCCGGCCCCCACCTCTCACTAGCGAGGTGACTTTGGGCAACTTGCTGAAGCTCTCCAACTCTCATGCTTACTTCATAGCGTTCTTAAATGAGATAATGTATGTCAAGTACTTGGTGGGTGTACACTGCCTCGTAAGTGTTTAATAAATAGCAACCATTATTACTAAGAGTAATATGACCCCAGTTTGGGAGTTTGAGAGTAATACATAAGGGATTCTTATCATTTCCAGTCATTAAGTCAGAAAATAAGGGGAAATCAGTAAATGGAACCAGTGACTCAGGAGGTGGTACCGGCTGGAAATACAAGTCAGGTCAAGAAAGGATGGGAGGAAACAGGATGATAGACTCCAAAAGGGTTATTAGAGGGGCTTGGAATGTTTAGGGTGGTAGCATGCAGAGCAACTCTCACAGTCTCCCCAAATCTGGCCTCGTACCTCTGTCAGTGACAAGCTCTGGGTTGGACAGACCACACATCATAAAATACAGTGTGACTTGTGCTTGTTGTGATTTCTAGTGAACTACCAGAAGCCCCTAGTGTACCAAGTGCCCCTAGGGTGTACGATGCCCTCACTGAGATCATTCATGGGGAAGGCGCCACATCTGTTTGGACTTAAGGTGTTACCTTGCCTGGAGGCTAGAGAAATCCCTTCCAGCTCCTGAAAACTGAGAAAGTTCTCAGGTCTGCTCAAGCCACCAGTGAGGGCACAAGAACATATAAATTTAGTAAGAGGCCAGCCTGGTCTTGAGTTCTCTTCCTCCTTTCAACCAATGGCACCATCATCTAACAAAGTGCTCAAGCCCCAAACCTAGAATCACCCCTGATTCCCTCCTTTCCCTCATCCCCCCTCCTCCCCTCCCCACCTCCAACCCCAATACATTTAATTCACCACCATGTCTCCCCCTGCTGTCAAGACCTGGATCAAAACACCATCACCTCTCCCTCGGACTTCGCAATAGCCTCCTAAGAGGTCTTCTTGCTCCTGTCTTTGCCTTCTTCCTTCAATCCCTTTCCTGTACGACAACCAGGTTATTCATTAAGAGTGCAACCCAGGTCCTATCATACCCCCTATGACTGGAAGAAATACAAAGTCCTTACCGTGGCCTATAGGGTCTTATATGATCCAGCTGCCACCGACCTCTCTGACTTCATTCATAATGTTCTCCCCTTGCTCAAGAGTCCCAGACAGACTGATCTTTCTGTTGTTAAAATCAAGTCCCTTCCCACCTAGGGCATCATCCCTGCTGTTCCCTGTGCCTGGGTCCTTGATTATCCTCATCCTTTGGGTCTCCATGTAAAATCACCTCCTCTGAAAGGCCTCCCATGGCCACGTTATCTCCCTGGGTGTCTTTCCTCCCCACCATCTCCGCTTTTCCACCAAGGGTCACTTTCCATCATGTTCCATCTGCTGTTCCCTTCAGTGCACTAATCACAGCCTGAACTGAGCTGGTTGGTTTATTAACTTGTTTATAGTCTGTCCACCCTAGAGTGTAAGCTCCGTGAGGACAGGGAACCTGTCTCTCTTATTTGCCAGTTAGTCCTAGTACCTGGTGTGGAGGAGGCCCTCCGTCATGACTTGCTGAGTGACTAATGGTGAATTTCTAACACACCTGAGGCCTCATGAAATGAATCTACTCTGTCTTTTCACAGTAAAAATATAACTCATTAGGGACAAAAAAATATTTTGAGGGCAATTTTGATGGAATGCCTAAGGATTCTTGCTGGGACAAAGAGGCCGGAAGCCCAGTGTCACTGAACTACACCTTCAGCTTAGTAATCTACCCCGTTTGCACAGTCTGCGGAAGAGCTTTCCAACAACCAGCGGGATCTAACTCACGGGCGTGGGCTAGTGTTTTTGAACCCTACGTCTCTCCTATTCCCAATTCCTCCTTCCGGCCCACTGGCAGTTCTGAATGGTCATGGGGTCAGCTTATCCCGAGCAGCTGCTCCTAGAGCCAGTGATGCTTTCAGAGGCTCCAGGGCCTGCACCTGCCTCTCTTCTGAGCCTTCTGCAGAGGGAGGTGCCAAAGCAGGCAGCAGTCCCAGCTAAGACCTGGCAGTGCCGCTTGGAAAAGATGCTCCCAGGAGATCTCCCACCAACGGCCCGGAAAGGATTAGGAAACACATTTCTGGGCTGCCTGGCTGGCCTCTCAGAACATTCCTTTGCACTGAGGACACCCAACTCCATATCAGGCCTCTGGTCCTCAGGGTACTGCAAAGGGAAAGGTGCTCTCCGACCGCCGAGTTCCTTTAGGGTGAAAGAGGGAGCAAGCAGCATTTATTTGTTGGGTGGATAAATACTGCATTGGAGGAGGGCCCTGTGAATTTCACTTTATACAAGGAAGGAATCTAAGAGGACACAAACATTTACATTGTATTCAGTGCCCTGAGAAGAAGTTTCTCAGCTCATCCTTACTTCAGCCATGTAGCATAAGTATCTTTACTTCCACTTTAAAGATGAGAAAACAGATGCTCAGAGTCACATAGCTAGTAAGCAGCAGAGCTGGGGTTTCGGCATATGTCCCCTATTATTCCTATAGCTTATTTCATACAAGCAGGTGGGTAAACTCTGAGTGCCATTCCCAAGCTGCGGCCACAGTGAGGAATCCCAGAATTCTCCCATTTAAATTCAGGCAGCACAGGCGGGTAATAAGTGGATCAGCCTCTGTATTGCCTTGTGAGTAGGTGGCTCCCTAGCCCTATGGCCCTCTCTTGCTAGAAATAATCTCTAAATAATCTCTGACTCAGAGACCTCTTCCCTCTGCATTCCTACCAAATGACTCTTCACCATATCAAGAAGGGTTTCTTTTCATCATTTCTAAATTTATCCTGGCTGCTCCAGGCCAGCGAATGCTCACAAAGCTTCCTTGACCTGGGGCTGCAGGACAGAGCTGGTGGCCAAGCTGTCAGCCTTTCCCTGGGCGCTTTCAGAGCTTCACATCTCTGTGTTGGGTTCTCCTTTAGTCTTTGTTATCTCCCTATCTGGGCGCAGCCTCCCCCGTCTCTTCCCAGGGCAGGGTTCTGGCTCTGTGAATGGGACAGAATAGCCCCTCACTTCCCAACCACACCCTGACAGCCCAGCACCGGCACTCCCCGTCCTACCACGGGTAGGGAAAGGCTCCTTGTCTCATCAGAAGGCTTACGATGCGGTAACTGATATTTTTCCTTGAAAATAGGTGTGTAATAGGGTCCCTGAAAACAGTGCTTCTCAAATTTTGATGTGCGTATGAATCCCTCGAGGGACCGGATTCAGCAGGTCTGGGGTGCGGCTGAGATTCTGCGTTTCTATCAAGCCTTCGGGTATGCCCAGGCTGCTGGTCTAGGGATCAAGACTAGGGCTCAAGACTCCTAGGAGGACTCTCTGACTCTATCAAAAACTGAAGGAAAAAGAGGCAGCTGCTGAAATGCTAGTGCCAATCAGGGAGGGGGCGGTTGGAATCAACATCCAGTATTTCAGCCAGGGGCTGGAGTAATTAGGTCCATTCCGACACTACATCTTGAGAGGGACATTGGAGTGCAGCAGAATAGGGTGACTAGGATGATGAAGGGTCTGAAAACCATGTTTCAAATTAATTTATTAATATAATGCTTACTTTGTGCCAGACACTGTTCTATTCTGGCACTTTACTTATATTAAGTAATTTAATCTTCACAACAAACCCTTGAAGTAGGTACACACCAAGCCAGGTGCTATTCTTTCCGCATATATCATCTCATTTAATCTTCCCCATAACCACGGAGGTAAGTACTATTTTTGTCCCCATTTTATCGATGAGGAACCAGAGGCCCAGAAAAGTTAAGAGACTTCCTCGAGGTCATAGTTAAATGAGTGGCAGAGTAGGGATTTGAACTCAGATGGCGTGGCTCTAAAGGCTGTGCTTCTAACTGGAATCTGATATGTGGATCCAGAGGAGAGATGTCTCCTGGGAGAGATGGCACCCACTCCAAATGGTTCTGGGACCGTCACAAGTGCTGTTTCCAAAGGACTGGGGCTACTGGCAGGCAGGCAGATAGATTGCAATTCTGCGACATACCGTTACATCAGTGAGATGAACTGGCTTACAAGGGGATGATCACCCCATTCCTGGTGGTATTAAAAAGTAAGAATGATGACCCTGTATGAAAAAGGCCGTGGAAAGGATTCTTGCATGCTGCAGGAGGTCAAGTAGATGACTTGTAAAATCTATACCCAGTGGTATGCTGGTGAGCCACATCGCCGGAAAAAAAAGGAACCCTGACTTGGAATGTATGCCTTCCATGGCGTAAATACTCCCACTATAGTCCACTTCAAGCTACTAATAGTTTTAACAACCAGTTTGCAAAATTCCTAAACATTTGACAATCAGCTCTTGTTGAACTGGTAGGAGCCAGTTCCAGCACAGCTGTCAGATTCTACCAAAATGTTTCAGAGAGGTTATGATGAGAAAAGGTATTTCTGACTGATTCACAAATTATTTTACTACATGCTAGCGTTTGCTCAAAGTGAGTAACATTTGATACAGTAAAGTATGAACGTGTGATTCAAACAAGGCTTTGGGGAAAAAGGCTCAAAGATTTGGGGGGGGGGGGAAAGGCTTTTAAAAGGAATCTGGGTGGGTGAGGAGGCTGTGGATGGTTGAATTTCTAAAGTGTCCCACCAAAGATGCTCTGCCCTCATCCCTGGAGCCTCATCTGAACATACGGGCCCTTCAAAGCAGAGAGCTTTTTCTATCTGAAGAAGAATGGGCAGCCAGAGAGATTCGTGGATGAATCTCTTTGGAGCATGAGAAGGACTCAACACGCCATTTCTGGTTTGAAGACGAAGGGTGTCAGGAATGAGCAGGAATGTAGGCAGCCTCTAAGAGAAGAGTGGTCCCTGGATGACAGATGGCAAGGAACAGGGCCCTGAGACCTAAGGCAACAAGAGGTTGGATTCTGCCAACAACTTGAATGAGCTCAGAAGCAGACACTCCCCTCAAGCTTCCAGACAAGAGCCCCACCGGCCAACGCCTTGATTTCAGTCTGGTGAGACCCTGAGCAGAGAACCCAGTCACACCATGCCTAGACCTGTGAGCTACAGAACTGTGAGGGAGTAAATGGGTACTGTGTTAAGTCTCTAAGTTTACGACAATTTGTTACACAGCAATAGATAACTAATATGGGAGGCTTATTTATTTTACGAAGTCAAGAATTGAGCCAGATGATCTCTTGGAACTGTCTTGCACTCTCTCTTTTGTAATCAGAATACTTTGTCCTGATGGCAGGGCCACTGCTAGACTATACAGTGCCTTTGTGCCAAGTTGAGAAAAGATACAGCCTAGGAGATACACAGCTTGGCAAGGATAGGGTGCCTTCCTCTGGCTTGCACAAGAATGTGTCAGAGGGCGGAGCTTGGTGTGGAGAGCCCTGGCTGGCTTTTTAGCTTCCACTCAGGGGTCTTTATAAGGTGCACAACCTGCACAACTGTAAGCAGAAGCACTGTTTGGCAGACTCTTGCTGGATTCACTGTTCCACACACATGCCTGAACCAACAGGAATATGGGGAGGGCTGAGGCAAAGAGATGGATTTCACAGAAGAACTTTCTGCAACTTGGGGGAGGTGGTCTGGTGGGTGGGAGGATGAACAGGCAGGGAGGTACAAAGTGGGAGGGAAGAGTGTGTTTGCATGTTTATAGAGGAGCGTGCACATGATCTTTGCTGCTTTGGCATCTATTCTGGATCCTTGTGATGAGCTCTCTGCTGCTTGCAGCTTCTCCATAGCTATGACTAGCTGGACTCATCAGAGAAAACCCACAAGGATGTGACTTCCCTTAGGCGAAATGTAAGAGCATTTTGTCTCCACTGACAATTAAGACTTGACTGCTGGGCATGTCCATGGGCGCACACCCATGTGTTTGAGGACTTGATGCTCATTCTGTTCATTCTGGAACATCTGGGCTCATAACCGGGCACTGTAGCTCATGACTGACTCCTTTGCTCTTCTAAATATCCACTTTCCCAAGGGCTGAAGAGCTTCTTACCTGTGGCTAAAGGGAAAAGGGCATCTGAGATGACTGCATGATTACAGACCTAGGCTTGAGGGTGTGGTCAGAGGGAAAGTGATGCCCAAAACCTCAAAGGGGCCGCTCTATTTCCCAAAGATCAGGGCAGGGGGAGGGAATTTTTAAATTTCTTAGAATAGCAGTCATCTAAAGTAGGCACCTTCCTTTTGAAGGCTGTCATGCTTGGCAGGGTAGCTCTACAGGGTAGAAAAGCTTTTAAGTCACAAATGCTTATCCTCTCCACTCTTTCATAGAGGATAAAGACCAAACCCTCTATCCCTGTAATTGGAAGCTCTCTGTAATGCCCATCCATCCATCTGTCCACTCACCCATTGATCCATCCACCACTCACTCATTATTGATCAGAAACATGTTCCTGCTCTCATGGAGCTCATAGTCTAGTGGTGTGAACATGTACAGAAAGCATCCCCTTTGCTTGTGTGGAATTTCCCTGGGATAGGGAGTAATATTAAGCTCTAGCAAATTTAGTGCCTCTGGAGGGAATTAACAGCTCTGATCAGTCTTGGTCTGAGTATCCCACAATCCTCAAGGGGGCTCCTAAGCTTGACTATTTCCCACGGCTACCATGCAGAGATAAAAGTATATGTATGTGTATATGTATATGTGTGCGCTCACACATGTGGGAAAATTAATGTGCTCATCCATTGTCTAACTACAATTTCTTTGCTAGGACAAGAGTGCTCTCATCTCTTGAGACTACGATGATTTCTCTCCCTCTTTGCTGCCCTGTGGTGGAGAGTGCTTCACATTCCTGATTGTGTGTATATGCACGTGAGCGAGGATGTGATGGAGCGGGGGGAGGATTAGGAACGTTCTACTGTACATTAGAGGGAGAATCTGGCCTTCTTAAAAGTGGTCTCTGTAAGGCCTTGCCCAGCTATTCTCAAAGGGGAATTAAATTTCCAATCCCCATAGCAGTGGACCTGTGCAGGTGCCACCTGTATATGTGACTTAGTTATTTACAGCCCTATCTGGGGCCCCACTTTCTCTTGCCTCACCGCAAGGGACTGGGGTCTGGGAAAGGGAGGACAACTCACAGCTCCAATTCTTTCTTCTTATAAGTCAAGAAGGAAGGTTAAAAAAAACACCAGTGGTCTAGGAATAAATGGTTACTGTGCCCTGAAGTTGATAAATCCCTTTCTTGGAAAGGCAGTGAGAATAATCTATAAAATCATTTTATTTAACAGTGTGTCTGCTCCCAGCATTGAAAAGAACAAGTGGCTGGTTATCTGATTCATGGCTTTGGAGATGTTGGGTCTCTCTGTCTTGCTTTCTCTCTCTGCTGGGGATCACATTTTTTAAGAAAGATTTTGATCCAAGCAGAAAGGAGAGAGGTTTGTATTATATAGACATGAAACTTCAGGTCCAAGAAAAACCTTCTAATAATTAGGAAGAAAGAGGAGCTGGCTCCTAAGGACCGGAGTCAAGCACAGTCAAAGTTCCTGCCTTCCACCTTAATTCTCTGCCCACTTGAGCACTTACAAAGCCCATATTTCTGGTGGATAATTTCTAGAGATCCCAATGAACAGCAAGTCCAGAAAAGACTACCGTCCCTGGGCTGGGCGGAGAAATCCTTCAATTGGAGACTTAACTACACAGATTATCTGATTCTACAGACATTTTCTTGACTGATTCAGTCATGGACTAAACTAAGGCAGAGCTGCAGCATTGCACAACTGCAGTCCATTCCATTCACATGGACGTCAATGGGAATGGTGCCCCCTGGAGTTGTGCAGTGCAGTGGCCCTGGATGAGAGAACAGCGTATGGGTTGCATGTCAATCACGGATGCCATTTTGGGTGTATTGTGTTGTGGGTCCCAAAGGGGTTGTCAGAAATGTCCACCTGTGATCTGTTTTCTTCTACAGACAGATGGTAAATTCTTGTGTGGCACCACATAGAGACAAATGGGTCCCCGCTGTCAAGCATTGGAGCCGGAGGGCCTGAGCCAGCCCCAGCTCAGCAGCAGGAGTGCTGAGCACGGCATCCTCTGCTCTGCGGTGAGAATCTAGCCTCCTGCTAGTTTCACAGATCTTAGTGATCTTGGCAAGAACATAGCAGGCAAACTTCTTGGGGAACAGAGTCTAAAAGCAGAAGCTGAGATTTTCACAAGGGTGAGGGGAACAGAAATCCTGTTTGCTTTGTGTTTAAAGTTCTGCTGATGGTCAACAGAAGAGGCTGAGATAGAATAGAGAAGAATAGATCCAGGGCCAGGACGGGGGTGAGGCAAGCGAGGCACAGGTGCAAAATGTAAGGAGGCACCAAATTATGCAGTAATCAAGATAAGTAATATTTTAATGCAATAATTTAAAAAATCAGAATGAACGTGAAAAATCCATGACTCCATGATGAACAAAATATCTAAATTTTAAATAAAGACAGGACCCTGCCTTGCAGTTGCATGACTCACCTCACCCTAATCCCAACCCACTGTCGTGGTCACTGTGCCTTGTGGGATAATGGGGAGAATGTCAGACAAGCAGGCAAAGGACCTGAGTCTGAGTCCCTGCTGCTGCCGCCTTCTCCTCAGCCATTGACCCCCTGAGCCCGTGCGAGGAGAACAAGAGGCTTCTGTTCTCACTTGGGATTTTATAGATAATGCTATGAGCAAAAAACCATAACCCTTGTTTTTGGGAAACTGTAGGTCTCACTCAACTGAGTGAGCGTGTGTGGTGCATGCGAGTGTGTGCGCGTGTGTGATGTAAGGCGGGCTCCTACTTCCCCTCCGGAGCTAACCGTTTCAGGCTTTCAGGAAGCCAGGAAACTTTCTCAGCCTTTCGGAGCCCATCCCTTCATCACTGCCCTCCCCTTCCCCTGCCCCACCCTCTAGGAGCCTCAGCTCCCATGCTCCCGCCCAACGTCTGTGACAGGCCAGATCTCCGCTGTGCTCCCTATTATTAAATGATAGGAGGGAACCGGAGAGGGTGGAATGTCTTCTCAGAGAACATCGCCTTTGAACTGTGTGCTGGACAGCTGGCGGCCAGTTCTCTATGACCCTGGCTTCTGCCTCCCTGCCCTTGTCAGGCGTGGCCCACCTCTCCTCTCTGCCACACCACCTGACTCAAAGCATTGTCACTCTCGCCAGGACTTTGCAACAGCCGCCTAACCTGGCTCCCTGCTTCCGTTCCTCTGACCCTGTCACCGTCTATTCTCCTCTCAACAGCCAGAGTGCTTTTTAAAATTTTTTAAAGAAAATCATAAGCGGCCACTCTCCTACTTAAACACTCAGTAGGTTCCCATTGCACTTAGAATAAAATGAAAACTGCGTCATCCAGTCCAGGAGTTCTGAAACTTCAGCATACTCGAATCATCGAGAGGGCCTGATCAAATGGAACGCTGGGCCCCATCCCCGGGGCTTCCCATTCATGAGGTCTGGGTGGGGCCTGAGAACTTGCATTTCCAACAGGTTCCCAGGTGACGCTGATACTGCTGGCTCCAGAACCACCCTGAGAACCTGATCAAGACTGCAAAGCTCAACCTCATTCCTGCTTCAGGGCCTTTGCACTATCTGTTTCCTCTGCCTGGAACTTCCCTCCTCCAGATATTCTTATCACCCGGTCCTTTTTAAATGTCTCAGCTGACATATTACTTCCTTGTCCACCCAATCTGATTGGCTCTCCAGCTACTCCCCAACAAATCACCCTGTTTCATTTTCATCTTGTTTATTTATTTGTGTATCTTGGTACAGTCTGTTCTCCCCACCAGAACACAAGCTCCACGAGAGCAGAAACCATGACCGTCTCGTTTAACAGCACTTGAATAGTCTCTGGCACATGGACGGTACCCAGTATATGTTTGTTCAATGAATGAATGAGTGATTAACGAATATTACTAAGTGATGGAGCCAGAATTTGAGCCGGGAACTGACAGCAGAACCTACACTTAACACTTAGCACGTGATTATACTGGTAGGCGTGCTGGGGCAGACCCGCGCCTCGTCTCCCTGACTCCATTCTTGTCCATATAATTCCCTTCAGGTGCTGTTATTGGGCTACTCTTATGAAAAGACCACTGTAATCGCTTCCCTTTCCCAAACAAGTCTAAACTCCTTTGACCTTCAAAGACGTCACCTAGACCAGAACCTGGCTCTGCGGTTCCTCAGTTACTCAGTCACGACTGCAGTGAAGTGTACGCTCCATTGTTCCTTCTCATAACTAAGGCCATGAAAATAATTATCCGTTCTCTCAGTTAGGGGTCAAGAGCATGGGCTCTAGGGTCAGAGATATCTGGGTTCAGTTCTTAAGTGTTTTAAAACTTTTGGCAAATTACTTTCTCTGAGCCTCAGTTTCCTTATCTGAAGATGGGTGCCATAATAAAACCTACCTCGTAGGGTTTGGAGAAGCTTAAATGAGACCATGCATGTAAAACTCATTACTGACATACAATAAGTAGTCATACAGAGAAGGATAAACACTGTGTGATCTCATTTATATGTGGAAAAAAAAGAAAACCCAAACTCATAGATACTGCAGAGAACAGATTGGTGGTTGCCTGAGATGGGGGGTGGGGGGGGCTATGGGTGAGGGGGCTCAAAAGCTACAAACTTCCAGTTATAAAATAAGTAAGTCCTGGGATGTAATGTACAGCATGGTGGGTATAGTTCATAATAGTGTATTGCATATTTCAAAGTTGCTGAGAGAGTAGATCTTAAAACTTTTCATCACGAGAAAAAAAATTTGTAACTGTGTGGTGATGAGGGTTAACCAGAGTTACCGTGGTGAAAATTTTGCCATATATACAAATATCGAATCATTCTGTGGTACGCCTGAAACTAACGTATTGCTATATGTCAACTATATCTCAATAAAAATATGTAAACATTAAAAAAATAAGCAGTCATAAATGTCACAATTTGACCATGGTCTGTTGTTTAAGTTACAATTGGAGCAACCAATAAAATAATTATTCTTTCCCTAGTTTCCAGGATGGGACTGGAAGAAGGCGTGATAGCTGGGAGTTTGGCAAGTGCTGGTTGGGACCAGGCAGGGTGTTTTCCGAACTCATGGTCTGGCCTCAGGAAGAATGACAGGCAAAGGGTGATGCCTGGTGAGGGCTTGCATTTCCTCAACATCATTCCTCATTTTCCTGTCACTGCATGTTGACCTTAGCCTATCTTAGGAAGTCTGTCTGGAAATGGGGATCGTCTTTCCCCTGCACTTGCTTCCCCAATGTCAGCTGCGTGCCTTCTGGAGGGCGACCTTTCCTATTATCCAGCATGCTCTGTTCTCTCCTAGGGTGGAGCTCAGAGGGTGGGTGCAGGGGCAGCTCATCTGCATATTTTAATCCCATTGGTTACCCTTCCAAGGTCCTGTGTGATCTTCATCAGGGTGTGTGTGGAGGAAGTAAAGGTACCAATTCGTCCTACTGAAGGCGCCTCAACCTTGGATGAGGAGAAGTTCTCCAGAGAGGTCAAGTGGGCAGAGGCATCATTTGAATGCACTTCCTTCTCGCCTGATCCTGGCTGCTCTTCTTGACAGATAAGCCCCCCATCCACACTTTTCTTTTCCCACAGATGCAAGACTCTGATTTTGTAGTGCAAATCAGTGCCAATTTGTCAAGCTCCTTTCCCACTCTGCCCCACTTCAATGATTTCTTCAGAGCTGTGCTCCCTTACTCAGTTGGCGAGGCTGGGAGAGGCAGTGGAGGAGAGTCTGCTTCTCTTCCATAGCACATCTTCCCTTCCTCCAATCGCCACCTCTCCACCCTGTTCAGGGCCAGAACGTTTGCAGTCAATACTCATTTCATGCACTACGTTTTCATCTTCCGAGTGGTGGAAAGAAAATGAGCTTGGGAAAGCCTGGTTCACAGAGAGGCAAGGACCAGCTGATGGGAGCAGCCCAAAATGCCTTTGGGGCCCTCAGTTAAAAACATGTTTGTTTATATGGCACATCTGTGGGCCACTGCCTTTCTGATGACATTCAGCGCATGCAACAGTCAGGCAGAGTTGTTCACCTGAAATGGAAGGCGGTGACACGCCCGGGTGATAAAAGAAAAAATAATGACAGTGACACTAATGTAATACATTTAAAATTCTACATCTGCCTGGAAGGACTTTAATCAAAGACTTCAAAGCACATTCCCAGATCTTGCCCATTCATCTGCACTACATCCCTGGGAAAGAGCTGGCAGGTAGGTAGCGGAGCACTATAAATAGAGCACTGTATCATTACCTCTGATGCCAACACTATGTATTTAGACGGCATTTCTCCAAAGAGCTAAAGGGCTCCACACCCATTCTCTTATCTAATTCTAACTCATTCATACAACGGCCCCCATATTTGCTGCCTTGCAGGTAGTTTGGAAAAGCTTTGCACCCACAGAAATCTACAACTTTAATGCCTACTCCCTCCCCTCCTGCTTAATTCACAGACACTTCCCAGTGCTGCTCCTGCCGACCCTAAGGCGCCAATACCATAGCTGACTCACCTGTCTTCATGCCACATACTCAGTTTCATGCCAGTGACACCAAGGGCTGCAGGAAGAAGACCTAATACATTTCCATACTGTCAGGTTTCATTTGGGTCTAGTTTGCTGAGTTTTGAAAGCCTCGTTTGCACGGCTATCAGCTGGACTTCAAGATTATTATGAAGACACAGGGCAGGGAATGAGTCTGTGGGGTACGCTGATCACACATGCCTGGCGGTCAAAGCCAAGCTTCTAGTACAGCCTCTCTGTTCACCTTGAAAAACACCCCCCCTTAAAATTGATCAAGTGGATTGTCTTCATTTGTAAGAGCCTCTGTATTTCTCTTCCACTGCTACCATCAGGGAGGCGATGTTCTTCTGTTACTACTTACCGTACATGTCACAGTCATAAGAATCAATCAAGTGTGTAATTACTTCCTTCCTTGTCTTCCCCACCGTCCTAAGCTCTAGGAGGGCTGGGACTGTGTTTGTTTTCATTGTCTCCATATCTCCAGAGTTGAGCACATGACAGTCGCTTAATAAAAATATTTGTTGAATCAGTGAGCGAGAGCATGAGCGATGGTATGACTCACACAGTGAGCGTTCTCTGGTTTAGGGCTTCTAATAATGCCCTTCTTTGCACTGGTTTATGTTTTATTTTAGGGTGTCGTAACAGCCTCCACTCCCACTCCATATCATCACCACCCTGGGAAATGCAGTCTCACCAACACTCCCCCTCATTCTCCCCGGCCCTCGAGGAACACACAGGGGCTGCTTAGGTAGAAGCCATATATTTCCCCTCTCCTCCCTGTCCCCCACCCGACTAGGCCTAGCATCCAGTAATTTAGTGGAGCTCCAGCCTCAGCTTGTTTATATGACCTTCTCAGAAAGCTCAGTGTCCCCAGCAAACTCTCCTGCCTGCACCTGTGTATGTGGTATGGTGGGAAAAACACATCAACTCTGGGGGCCCAGAGACTCGAGTTAAACTCTTAGCTCTAATGCTTACAGCTGTGTGTCCTTGGCCAAGTTCCTAAGCTCTTCGAGCTTCTGTGTCTTCAGTAGTACCATGGACGTGATAACGTCCACATCAGTGGTGTGGGGGTTAAATGAGAAGATATAAGCAGCAGGCTCTGTAAATGATTGTTCCCTGCCCTTCCCTTCTACCCTTGACCTTTCCTTGACTCACCCTCCTTCCTGGCCGCTGCTTATCCTTTGGGTGCTTCTAGCTGTCACCCTTCAGTTTTAGGCTCCATGCTGGAAGTGTTGAGACTCAGACTATATTTAGATGCCTTAGCTCTTTTATTTTTTATAGCTCTGTGTTGCTATGGTGATGGCGGGTAGGGAAGCGGGGAGGACAGCCTGGAAGGAAGGATGGAGCTCAGCCATGAAGATTGGTGGATCTGCCCAGGGACTGTCCCCAGTGAGCTGGTGCTCTCTGAGGACCCTTACCTGTGCATTCCATCAGGAGATGCCACCCAGGAGATAGGAGGACGTGCTGCCTAGTAAAGGCTCTTAAGAAAAGAGGAGAGAAAGAGGACAGGCTGCTGAAAACTGCTCCCTCTGCTGGCCTAGCCGCAGCCTTAGCTCCTGGAGCCTCTCTCAAATGGTTTCTCTATCAATCGAGTCAGGAGACAGCAAATGAGGTTGGGCGTTGGGCGGCAGAACAAGACCAGTGATGTCGGAGTGTGGAAGATATTCAGACCAGACTCCTTCCCAGGAAGAAAGTCCCTTTTCTCACAGCTGAATGTGGGGAAACTCTTGTCCCATTCAGCTCTGAGAGCTTGGAGGAAGAAACAACAGCGTCCAGAGGAGCCACATCACGGCCCAGGCTTGTTGTGGATTCAGTCCACAGGGGAGACCAAAGGCACACAAGGGCAGAAGGGAAGAGAAGCCTCCTTTATTCACGCACAGAACTTCCTATACTCACTGGATTTGAGTGCGGGCATGGCAGGCTCCAAGCTGATGATAAAAACTTGCACTGTGGAATGACCCAGTGTTCCTAAAGCTATTACTCACACGTCATTTCCTTGTATCCTCAAAATGGTGAAGCAGGATTATCTTTACAGGAGGAAATGACAGAGAGAGGTTGGCAACTTGCCCAATGTCACACCGCTGGAAATGGCAGAGCAAGGATTTGAACCCAGTCCACCTGGACCCCAAATCCAGTGTTCTTGCCAGTACACCAATGGCTACCACAACAGTTTTTTAAAGCTGAAGAAAATGTTTGTGAAGAAGGAAGCCTATAGTGAACTATAACCAAGCACAGCAGATAAAGCAGAGGCGCTGTGTCCCTCTTGGACAACCTCACCTGCAGAGAGAGAGAGTTCTAGGCAGTCCCTGTCAAAGAGTGGTCCTGGGAGCACCCATGTTAGAAACCTCTGGGAACTGTCAGAGTGCTGATTCCCAGGTACCCGTCTCAGATCTTGGGTCAGTAGATCTGGGGTGGTGCCCAGGAAATTGCATTTGGACAAACACCCCAGGAGATTCTGGTAAACACTAATCTAACTGGAGGTAAACTAGCATCTTTTGAGTCATAAAATTGGGCGGTGGGACACAATTGCATCACCTCTTTCTCTTTTCCCATCTGATTCCTCAAGCTCATTTGTAGCAGCCTGAGGTCAGGAATCCCAAAGAAATCAATCTGGACTGGCTTTTGGTTTTCCAGCTGCTCTCTGGGCCTCAGCCAGTTGCTGAGCCCTGGGCTCTTGTCTATGAACTGGTCATCAGGGTCCAGATGAGGCCACAACCCTTGTCTGACCTTGGTGGGGTTGTCATTGTGCCCAACAGAGCAGATGTACATTCAAGGAAGTGCTGGGTGGGGGCAGGGAGGAGGGGTACCGTCCTCAAGAGCTCACAAGGGATGTTTATCAGGTGAAAAGTCCCACAGGAGTATGTGAAGTTTGGACTGAATACAGTTTTATTGGCTAAGTACAAAGTCCGGAAAAATATGCAGGGACATGAATGCTTGATTTCTCACTCATGGAAGGGTTGAGAGAACTATAGGACAAAGGAAGGAGGTTCTGATGATGCTACTGAAGGGAGCAGTCAGGGTTAGAATAAGATTTCTAGCTCTCCTACATTCTGAAGACCTTATGATGCTCCCCTCCCCTACAAGTAATAGCTTCCTCTGGGCTAGACACTGCCCTTTACACAAATAACTCATTCACTCCTTCCCAGAACCCTTTGAGGTACTATTAGCATTTTCAGTTTGCAACTGAGGAAACTGAGGCTTTTAAAAGTTAAGTAATTTTGCTCAAGGTTACCCAGCTAGTAAGTGACAGAACCAGGATTTGATCCCAGTGGTCTGATGCCCAGGCCTATGCATACTCTGACCCAAAACTAACCGATAAAGTAAGTGTATGAAGTCCAATTAAGTTCCCATAATGAGATTTTTTTTTAAATCTCAGATTATTTCAATTTTTTTCTAATTCCTTGGGGGATGACCCCACCCAGCCGATGCTTTTGGGTAATCCAGCACTGGGTAAGTGAAGGAATGTTCCCAAGAGGACTTTTCCTCCCAACTTTCTCCCTTGCTGCTTCTTGCTCTTTCAGCAGATTGCCTTTTTAAAATTATCCTAAAAAGTTTATTTACAAAAAACATCAATAACAAAAGACTGTAACACATTTACATGTAAGTCCTGCCTCTAAGGCAGAGCCGAGGTCCCATCTCCTCCAGAAACCTTCCCAGCGACTTGGCCTGCAGGGCCCCTCCCTCCTCCAAACCTGGCCCCATTTCCAGTTTGTAGCAACCACTTAGCACCTAGCACCCACAACCTCCGTCTTCTCTCATCCTTACTGGCCTGTGAGCCTCACGGGCACATGGCCATGTCATCCACCTCTCTGTTACTCCAGCACTTGGCAGAGTGAGGTTAACTTGAGCCATGAAGCATTCATACAGGAGGAGGAAGCTGAACCACAAGGAAACTGGAATTGAAGGAGGCCAAGGAATCGTGTGTACAGAGGGAAGTGAGAACAGGCAGCCTGAATTCATCAGCTTCCTGTGCAATTTCAGTATAGGTGGAAGTGCTCTTGAACACCTTCCTTCCTTTCCCATTTATACAATTCATTTGGATCATAATCTGCTCTATTTATCATTTCTTTTGGGGTCAAGGGGGGATAAGTATGAAGGGAGAGAGGAACAGGGGCAGGAAGGGGATATGACCTAGCCACAATTCATATTCCAAGTTCATCGTCCAAAGGAAGTTGGCTGATTCTGGTTCTAAAGCTTTCATAAGTTCAGATTTGACATGACTAGTTTCTACTGTTCCATTTTGAAGACTGACCTGGCTCTCCTCCCCAGCATTGCCCTCAGATTCTGGCCCCGTAAGTAGAGTAATTGGTTTTCCAAGAACCCATCCCTCAAGCACGGAGCCCTCTGATTGAGATTTCTTCTCTCTGGATAGCCCTTTACTGTTTATGAAATGCTTTCCCATGCATAACCATTCAAGAGTTTCCCAACTACCCTGTGGGATGGGCAGGGCAGTTACCAGGGACTCCATTTTATTTATTGCTGAGAATAGAAGTAATGGGTTAGTTTTGGGCATCTTTGTCTATTTCCTCTCTCCCAAAGGAAAACAAAACCTATTGGAAAGGCAGCTGGCATATGTCTTAAGTTTTGGAGAGGGAAGAGAAAGAGAGGGACCAAAATTAACTATAGGACCAGTCAGCAGACAACTGACCATGTTTCATGTTCCCAGTTGCCTAGTAACAACTTCTAATACCTGAAGGGTAGGGAGTGCCAATAATCCTTTGCATCTGTACTGGGCACTTCTATTTACAGATTTATTTCACTTTATCCTCAGGATAGGATAGCCCATGCAGTTACAATCACTCCCATTTGAGGAGTGTGACAGCTGAGGGCTGGAGGAGTTATGGGATCTGCCCGAGATCACGTAGCTGGTAAATGACCCCCATTTACACCTCCTTGTTAAAGTAAATGGTACTGCTGGCTCAGGCCAGGAATCTTTTTGATACTTTCTTCTTCCTCCCTGCCTACGAGCTTTACCCAGTCCATACGCAGGCATTCTGAAGGTCACAGAAGCAGTGCAGGAAGATAGTCCATTTCAATGGACCCAGGTATACGACAAAATAGGAGAGAAGAGCAGAGATCTTGCAGTTAAACTGACCTAAGTTTTGAGTCACAGCTTTGCCACTGATACCTGGATAATGTTGGGAAAATCACCTTTTAAGCCTCAATTTTCTCATCTGTGAAAGGATGACGTGAGGACTGAGATATCCTCCTGCAAATTACTTAACACAAAATGCTCAATATACACTCACTGCTGTTGTGATTGTTAACAACACTGTCATTAATCACTGAGTCTGTTTTAATTAAATGATCCTGAATAAGATCGCACCATCTTGGTTATTTTCCAAGATCGTATCCCACAGGCATCTTCTCTATTTCACAAACTTCCCTAGCCCATTTCCTAAAAGTGGCTGTAAATTTGCTTTTTTAGCATACCCTCCATTAGGAGTAGTTTCAATGCTTGTTGTTGTCAACTTTCCAGGGCTCGAGGATAGGAATCCTGTGGGTGGGTGGTTATCTTATCTTTTCACCCTGCTGGTCATTATTCAGCCAAGCTTAACACATTTCTGGCTTTTCATTTTTTCCTCACACTCTGTCCAGTCAAGTTTCTAAAGAAGCAAACTTGTCATTGAAGCGATCAGACAGAACACTTAGCATTTTCCTCACACACAAAGTACTTTTCCATCTCTCCAGTCTGCTAAGTCTCCAGAGGGAATGTGGTGTCCAGGAGCGTGGCATTAAGAGAGGAGAACAGGGAATATTTTCTGGAATTGCTATACGCTTACTGGGGACTCAGAAAATATTCACTGAGGAAGAGGAGAAATGGAGTTGGGGGGAGAAATGAGGGACCTGCCTCAGGTCAGAAAACTGGACTGCAGGGTCTGAAGAGCCCTAGATCTCCGGATTTCTAGAATTCTGTTTCCCAAATGGCACTTAAAATTTTTGACATGAGAGACAAAAAGCAGTGGCGTTGTGAAGAACAACGATGGGGAAGAAGATGCCCAGGAAATGCTGACACGCTGTTTATAAGGTGGATGATGGAAGGGGAGCTCTGGCTAGACAAGCTGTGTGGCAGGAGTGAGACGGGAAATGGTGGGTGCTTCCTGGACTCCAGAAATTCAATTCCGTTTATAAACCGTCGTTGAGCATCTATGCATAAAGTATGTGATAGGAGTTAGGAGCTGAAGGAGTTACAAACGTGAGTTAAGACATCGTTTTTTACCTCAGGAAGCCTGGTGCGACACAGATTACAAATGTTGGGAAAGAGAGATCTAGAAGCCCTCATGGCCAAATTCATAGCTTACAGATTCCCATCTGTGACAATTTCTCCCGAGCTCTAGTCTTGGGAAGGGGAGTGGGTTGGCACCCCATTTTCCATGCACACCAAAATGAATACACGACACACACACAAAACCATGTAGTAGTAATAAGAAGAACGATAATGTTAAAACACACACAAGCAGATCATAATTTTCTCTTTGCTTTCACACATTCTCCTTGGGCTTTTTTGGTGTTGATGCTAAAGCTGAAATATTGACCTGATGTCTTCTGGATAACAATGTTTGCAGCTTGTATTGGTAACTATTGAGTGTGATGCCCATGAGGCCCTTCTGTCACCTTTAACCTGTCCCACTGCATTGACCCACATCGACTGAATCCCCACTATACGCCCAGTACTGTGCTTGGCACCTAGTAAATATCAGGCATTGTAATAAGATGCTATGCTACACAGAGATGAATAAAACAGTGTCCCTGCCCTGAAGAAGTCACAGTCATGTAAGCAGATATTTATACTACAAACTCAGTCTGATATATGAAAACTGGGAAGGACCTCAAAGACTTTAAGTTCCTAGCCATCCTAAGCTACACATCATTTAATAATAATAATAACAGCTAATGCTTAAATATCATTTAATATGTTCCAGGCACTGTTTCAAGTACTTTACATATATTAACTCATCAATCTCCACAACCTAATGGGTAGAAACTATTTTATTTATTATCCTCTTTTAGAAGATAAAACTGAGGCACAGGCAGGTTAAGCCACTTGCCTAAGGTCACACAGCTAATAAACGACAGAGGTAGAATTTGAACTGAGGTAGTCTAGCTCCATCATCTTTGCCTTTAACCACCATACTATACTGCCTTCCAAACAAGAAAATAAAAATTGCTTTTCAGTGAGACAGGAGGAGATTGTGGCCTCTGTTGTCCACTGTCACCTTCGGGTCTCTCTGGCTTCTTTACAACCAGCATTTATTGAGTATTCTTTATGTGCCTGACACTGTGCTAAGTGCTTTCAACAGATCTCATTTAACTCCCATCACAACTGGAGGAGACAGGTGCCAGTGGTACACCTCATCATGGACTGAATGTTTGCGTCCTTCCAAAATTCTGGAGTTTCAAGAACAGTAGGATAAGTTTTTCTAGTTCCCTCAGCCGAAGACCAGCCATGCCAAGCCCTCTGCTCTGGGAATGCGTTTGCATCCACCTTCTGCTGAGACTGAATCAGATTCCACAAACCAGACCCCCTACCACACGGAGCCAGTGCCGAGTTAGGAGTGCTGGAGGGAGGGGGATGGGGTATCAGTAGATGAGCCCCTTGCAGTCCCAAAGGTCCTGACTGACTGGAGCCTGGGGGCCGCTGATGATGTCCCCTTCCACGGGTACTACTATCCAAAGCACAGGCCCCATCGTCTTTGATGATTATTCAAGAAAACATATTCTCCAGGATCTCTCGCCACCTAACAAGTTTTAAAAGTCATTACAACAACCCAAAGGGAAAAATAATTCAGGATGTTTCCTATTTCCAGATGTCCTGGCCAAAGTCCAGGCTAGAGTATTATTAGGATAACCATCACAAAAATGAGGAAAGGAAGACAGTTCAGTGTGAAGAATAAAGAACAGGCAGACAGGCGGATGGCGTTCTGACGGAGGCTTGCCTTGCTAAGAAGGCTCTTGAGTTGCTGTGCAACTTCCATCCATCTCCTTAAACTTCCTGGAACATTGGCCACGGATGCACATTATCTCTCTATCGATGGCCCGGCAGTCACATAAACACTGTCCTTCAACGGCCACAGGGGCTTTTATCCAACAGGTTCAGACACTTGCCGCTCGATCTCATTTATCTTCACTTTTTTTCCTCTCTCTGCTCTGCTATAAAAAAAGTCTTGAGCACTACAATCTCCTCTTTTTCCTGTCTTAAGCAGTTACACTCTATCAAACAGTCAATTCCATTTTCTGGATGTACAGAAAAATCACTTGAGCTGCCATTCACAATTTCAGCTCTTAGGCAAATCCAACAAATTCAGAACAATTGCTACAAGACCTAAAAGGAAAAAAGAAATCAGCGCCATCTCTTATTTGGTTTTGCTTCATGGAATTTGAGCTCCATGTACTGTCTGTCACTCCTACTTTATGAAAGAAACACACAGGCCAGAACTTTGCAGCCCATGTAATTTCCAAGTAGGAAATTAACCAACCAGTCTTCCAAACATTCATGGTGCACCTACATATGCAAGGAAATGTCCTATAAACTGACAAATTATAAGTCGCATTCTCTGTCCACCAGGAGATTGCCTAATAAGTGGTATCTGATAGTAACAGAACAGGTGCTACAGGAAGTGTGCAGTCAGTGGAGAGAATGATCACTTGGTACGTATTAAAAGGTTCTTGGAAGAGCTAGGCTGGAGCTAGCCATTAAGAATACATAAGGTTTGGATAGATGAGGCAAAAAAGAGGGGAGAAGAAGCTTATGAACAATGCAGCATTGAAATAAGAAAATACGAAGTACATTCAGCAGACCATGGGTAGATCCACGTGGCCGTTTCAGAAGGGTTGTGAGGGAAAGTCAGTAATGACATATACATCTGTTTGGTGATGTTCTGAGAACTAACAAAGTCCCTTATCTAGATAGGAGTTCCTTGGTAACAGAATCCATCTAGGCAGGTTTTCTGGGGAAGCCTCTTGACACTGCTGTTTCTTTCCCGAGGGTTGGCTGAGAAGCACCTTAGCTCAGAGCTGCATCAGCCAGGGATAATTCTGTCTTCCCTACTATCCTCAAGTAATGGTCTCTTCCCCAGCAAGCTATAAACCCTTCTCCTGCTGCTTCCTGCCACTGTCTACTGACATCTGAGTCACTTGGCTCAACACTGAAGACTTTGGTAGCTGGCTCACAGTCTTCCTGCCAGCATCCTGGGTGATGTTAGTTAGGCACAAAATGACTAATCCAAAATCCTTGCCCCTTGGTACCTTTGCCTCACTGTCTTTAATGACCTTTACCATCATTCAACCACCCACTCTCAAGGCTACAGCCTGAGCCTTATCATCACCTAGAACTGCTCTACCTCTGAAATATGTTAGCAGATTCACACATCTCAAAGCTGAACTAATCATCTTTATCAAAGCTCTTTCTCCTTCTTTAATCCTTATGTCAGTAGACCTACCACTATCCATTCATTCCTGCCTCCTGGCTCCCTCTCTAGCCCAACCCTACTTCCAATAAGGCATCATCAGATCCTGTTGCTTCTACCTACTTATAGCTCATCAATACAATTTCTTCTTTCCATTCTCCTCCAAAAACTCTTATCCATTGGCTACCATCACCTCTGGCCCAGATTCCAGTAACGGTCTCCTCACTCATCTCCTTGACTTGATTCATACCCACTCAATTTCATTCTCCTAACACAGCTGTAGCCATTTGTTCAAGTTGCAAATCTCATTAGGCCCCTCCTTCCCTTTATAATGGTTCTTCACTGTCCTCCAAGCTTCTTAGCATGCTAGGAAAGGCCCTTTTCTGGAATGCTGTTATTTGACCTCTTTCTTGCCCAGTCCCCACACATCCTCTGGATCTCAGACATCACCTTCTCTGAGAAGCTTTTCCCAACCTCCCCACACTGGTTTGGTGTCTCTCATGTCCTCCCATGGGACTCCGTGTTCACTTCTGTGATGACACTTATCACACTCAATTGAAATTGCTTCTTTACAAGACATGTTCTGCACCAGGCACACTGTCCAGAGTGTAGCAGGAGCTCGTAAATCCTTGTGAAAAGAACAAAGGAATGAAGGAATGAAAAAGGGATGTATGAGAAAAGCATTTTGAAAGCAGAAATGGAAGGTAAGGCAAAGTAAAAGATAAAATTTAAGGTTTCATATTGGGGGAAGGAGGTGGGGATGATGGAGCAATGGACAGAAAGAGAGACTTCCAGAAGATGAGAAGGAGTTGTTCTGATGAATGAAAATGATGCTTTCAATTTGGCCATGCTTACTGAGAGATTATGGCTAGACATAAAAGAACAGAGCCCAGGAGACACAGATTTAGGATTTATTCACTAAGAAAATATCTTTTGAAACCATCAGCATAGATGATATCTTCCATATAGAATTTACAGAGAGAAGAGCAGAGAACTGAGGCTTCTACATGCAGGAAGTCTTACCAATTATCCAGATAATTCAGGTCTAAGTGAGATTTTTTTCTTAATTTTCTGCATACTTGTCTCCATTGTTTTTGATTTTGAAGATCTGCTGTGTTCTTGTTTTTTTTTCCCCTCCTTTTAACTACTCTTTCTCTTTTTTGAGCATATTTTGCTAACTCCAGCTGTTAATTGCCTCACCACACAATCAGGCCATTGTGACTTCTGTTAGCTGTTTTCATGCAGCGTGATGCTTATTTTTCAATTGGCTTCTACTGTTTTCCCCCAAAAGATAATTTCTTTGACCAACACATTGGCTGGCTATTGATGCATCCATGATTTACCAGAAATATTCTTGCTTGCTCTCCCTTCTGCCTCCTCTAAGCTGATTTTCCATAAGAAATTCTGTATTCTGAATTTTCTTCTCCTCCATTTCAAGTGAATATTTGAGTCCTTAAACATATCACATAATTTGGGCATATCCTTATTTCTACTTGTGAATTTCAAAAGCTCAGTCCTGTTAGTGGATGAAAATACAGTGCACTGGCACTTACATTTTACCCCTAGAAGCCTAAATCAGCCAACATTTTCGTAATTGAAGTATAAAGATTTTATTTAGTGAAATCACAATTATTTTTCAGAGTCAAAAATATAAATACAAAGGCACTTCATGAATCTGATAATGTTCTTCCCTGCCAAAGGTAGAATCTTTGTTCTTTTGGAAGAACTTGTATAGAGTGGTCCTTATTCTAAATAAATTGAATATACTACATTTCTGATCCTTATAGAATTACTACAATGTACTTTGATGAGTTTGTCCAGCTGAAAGCAGACCAGCTGTTGAAGTGTGAAACTGCATCCCAGTTGTGTGAGCTGCCCTGGTCAACTCTAAAGTCTCTAAATGTAGCAAACCCCCACTTTATTCTAGGGAATATTTCTGAGCCTTTGGGGGGGTCATGAACTGCTTTGATAATTCAGATGCCTTTGACCAGAAAAACGTACATACTCACACGTAATATTTGTATATCATTTCAGGGGGATCACAAGACCCTATGAAAAATCAGCCATTGATTCTCTACAGGTTCCTGGGCTCCAGGTTAACACCCCCTAGCCTAAACAGTAAAGATCAATTGTTGGTGAGGGGGGGATTTCAGTAACCTCTGAATGTGCAGACAACAGCTACAATGGAAATGTGAAGTGCTGGGCAGTGGCTACACCCCCCAGCAGGAGATGTATGGCTTGTGTACAATCATGCCCAGCATGGCATTCAGTGGGCTGCCATCTTTCCTTCTGTAGGATACCACGTTTTCTACTTATTCTATTATGAGGTTTTATTTTATGGCACCAGAGCTCTGATTTTATGATGGAAGTCAGCACGAAATAGCTCCTTTCTTTTCAACAAAAATTTACCTTACAGTCATTTCAGCTAAAACAAACCCACTTCTTAGCAAGAGGGGGGCGAGGGGTGGAGGAGCTTCCTGTGTTAAAAGAGCTGCTCTTTTTGCCCCTCCTCTCTTCCTGCCCACAAAACCCTAGCTTCTCACTTTCTCTCATATCTTACACTCCCTTGACTTCTATTCACCTTTAGTAGATCTCATTTCATTTTCTTGAGGCTGGTGCCTGAAAATCCTCTATCAGTTCCAAGCTTCAGAATGTCTGGTGTTTACCTCGTTCCCTATTGCTTTGCACAGACCTGAGTTCTGAGTCGTACACATTCCCTGGACCCCTAAGGGGCAGCTTGGTGCTTCTGAGCATTTGACTCACCATCTCCTATGTTCTTTTCTAACCTGAGGCAATGTAATCTCCCTCCTTCAACACTTTCCCCAAACTTCACTGACCTTTAATATTTGAAAATCATGTTTAAAAGCATGACCTGAGGATACGCCAACTTAGCAACCACGAATTAAAAACCGCTCTGTCATCTATTTTGTCCATCTCACCATCATCCTCACAGTTGCATTTACTAGGATTTTATAGGGAGAAGGAGACTCATTACTTACTGTGACAATTCGAGATTTTTCTGTCATCCCCAAAGAAAATCCTCTAAAACACGCTCATGTTACAGATGCAGTTTTCAAGCCAACATTTCTCCCCAGGTTACATGCTGCCCAATACTTCCCACCCACACTTTGTTCAGGTTGTTCTTTGACTATTCTAAACAAATCCTCTCAGGGTTCTGGAGATCCGAACTCCACAAATAGTTTTGAAGAACTTTCATTCTTCTGCCCTTCCCATCAGGCCTTGTCCCTTCCTTTTGTACCCTGGCCTCCAACAAGGTGGAGCCACTTGCCTTTCCCAGGAGTTCACACCCTTCTGGATTTTTGCTAATGTGATTGTTTCGGTCTGGAATGCTCTCCTTCCCTTGTATACCTGGATGATTCCCAGTCATCAAGTGTCCCTCAGCTCCCCTGTAATGCATTCCTGATACCCCTCCTCACCCTAATCCAGGCCCACATGGCTGCCCCTCCTCTGGGTCTCAGGAATCTTGTGTCATAGGCTCACCGGCACTGTGTTACAGCTGCTGACTTACTTATCCGTGCCCACGTCCTCCACTAGACTGAAAGCTCCTTAAGGTCAGGGACTGGGTATCTGTTTATCACCTGAGCATCACCTCCCTTCCTCCAACCCTCAGCTTTGGGCTATGTTCATTCCTCTAATTCCGCCCACGTAGTTGAAATGGGAGCTGCCATCTTCTTACATATCCTACCTACCTCGCTGGCAGAGTGAATGGTCTAAGGTCTCTGACACAAGAGGGACAGTCTGTCTCCAATGTTTAAGCTAAAGATGTGAACCTGACGGCTGCCTGCAGCCATGTCCCCAGATCAGCAGAGGGAACCAGCCTGAGAGAAGAAAGCTGGCATGAAAGGAGAAAAAAGAAAGACTCTTGGAGGCATATGACTTCCTGGTTGTGGGCATCCCTGGGACTGTCCTTCTCATGCGTTTTTTATGTGATCCAATGAATCCCCCTTTCTCCAAAGTGAATACGAGTGGGGTTTCTTACAAAACATAGGCAGTGTGCTACTGACTGCCCCCTTCATGTCTCTACCTCCAGTCACGCACTCAGGGTTTGGAATTCAAAAGACGATCCATAAACTTAGCCGTTGTTTGTAGAAAGCCTGACGTCGTGTTGTTGCGACATGGAATAGGGACTGAGGTGAGAGTGAACACATGTCACACTATGGGAGACACATGAGGGTCACACTTTAGAGCTGTACATTGAAGTGGTGACTCAACACACATTCCGAGCATCTATTTGGGTCTGAGTCTGTTCTGCCGTATTTGATCAACCATCCTGCAGAAGTGTTGGCTAATTACTTCTTGTCTAACCAAGAATAATTAGCTCTTCTAGGGTACAGCTCCAAAAGACAAAACGAGGGAGACTGCAGCACGCATACATACTCAGTGATGAGCTATATCCCTTCCCAGTTGGCTTTCTATTTGCATGGTGAACAGGCCACTGGATGTGGGAGAGAAGACAGCTGAGATGGACACTGTTGACCAGCTGCGTGGTTCTGGAAAAGCAACTTAACTTCTCTGGGCCCTGCTTTCCCCACTTGCCAAGTGGAAGGACTTGCCTCACATAACTCACAGGACTATTGAGAGGATAAGATGAGAAAACGCATATGGTGGCACGTTGTTGTTGTCAAATGCTTTCTAGGGGAATCATGTTAGGTCCTTCTCTAAACACAGAGGCCGCTGCAGGGCTGACAGGTCTGCTTTGACAAACACATGGCCTAAGGCAGGGTCACTGCTTCAAGAGCTGGCCCAACGCACCTTCCTTAAGGAGCTGAGGTGAGCCCTCTCACATCCTATATCTGATTTCTTTCCTTCTTTTCCTCCTGGCTCAATTGTCAAACAAAGCTTCCAGACACTTCCCACCCTGCCACTGCTCAGAAAGCCTCTCAGCTCAGCTTCACAGGTTCCCACTAGCTTATGCAGCATTCAGGATGCCTCTGCAGAACCCAGCCAGCCCTATCTACAACCTGGTGATGACAGCTGGTCAGACGGTGTGGGCCAACATGGGCAAGCTGCCTGGGGGCCCCATCCAGCTCTGACTCTGCTTTCTTTCTCGCTGACCTTTGCATGAGTAGCTTCTAGCAGGTTCCTAGTCTGTTTGACTGGGAAGGGACATGTCTGACACCCATTCCATGGCTTCCCCTCCAGTGGGAGACAACGGGAGAAGGACAGAGGCATTGGAGACCTGGGTTCTAATCCCAGCCCTGCCACCACTGTGGGAACTAGCACATGGAACACAACCTTCCTCGGTCATATTCCTAGCCTATAAAATGGGAATAATAAAGCCTGTATTATATTGCAAGAATGGCCAATAGTCACATAGCTGCCCAGTATACAGCAGGTGCTCAGTAACTGTTGTTTCCTTTCCCATTCCTCAATTATAAAACAATCCCCATCACTGGAGTATCTTCTATCTCTGGCAGAAACTTGCATGCAAACCTGAATCCACAAATAAAAATATTTCAAAAATATTTTTTTGGGGGGAAAAGAATCTATCTTCTTATCTCCTCAAACTGCTGAGACCAGATTCTACGTTTTTCATTCCCCTGGCAACAAGGGAAGGTATAGCCTGAGCTATGCTCTTCCTTCTTCCGGGGATGGGAAGGTGGCAAGGGGGAGTGGGGCTCACTTTGTCAGCCTGGCTCAGGATAAAGACAGACTGTCCCCCCTGTTGTTAGCGGGAGGAGCTCCACGCTGGGTACAGTTCAGCAAAGCCCCGGGGGCTGGCAGTGCATGACAGCAACAAAAATAACTCCCTTCTGCAGGGGCTGCTTATGTTTTCAGAGCACTTTCTCTTCTTTTATCTGTTTCTCCCCCTACAAAATCATGTGAGATGGGCATTATCGCCCCATCTGACAGACGAGGAAATGAAGCAGAGAGCGGAGTATGGCAAGTGACTCTCAGGAATCAGACAGAGCTGTGTTCACATCCCGGCTCAGCTGTGTGACCTTGAACTACTTGAGCTGCTTACCCTCTGGGCCCCAATTTGCTCATCTGTACTATGGGTCTGAAAGCACCCCTTTCACAAGGTGGTTGTGAGGTTTATGAACGTTGCCACACGGTAGAAAGAATGGAAGCTTTGGAGACCTGTATTCAAATCCAGGAGCACTAGGTGTTAGCTCCATGAGGACACCACACAACAGATTAGCAAAGGGCTGCTCCCAGGACCCAGGTGTCCTTATTAAGAGCCTGAGATCTTCCAGAACCTCACTTTGGATGCTTTTTTCCTGGAGCTTTTGAACTGAGTGCATCCTAAGAGGGTCCTACGGCCCCCTGGCCAGCCAGTGCTGTGTGGAGGGCTGTGGGACAAAGTAGAGAAACCACACGTCCCATCGGGATCAGATACCATGTCTGGGGGACCTAGTATGAACACAGAGGCCAGAGCTCTGGATTCACAGACAGGTTCGTTCTGTGCCTCAGTTTCTCCTTCTGTGAAAAAGACGTGACTTACTTCTGCCTTGACCTTTTAAACTGTCCCTTGGACCATGACAACAGCTTCCTGCCTGGCCTCCCTGTTGCCCATGGGCCCAGCAGCTGTGTCTTTTTCTCCATTCCCCTGCCCTTCAGCTGGTCCCCTGGCCCAAGCTTTCTCCCTGGAATGTGGAGTCTTGAGGACACTATGGCTGCCTGAAATGAGGCTATGTAAACTCGGGAATACTGATGCAGGCTTTTCCATGAGTGTGACGAAGCAATGAAAGATAGTCTGAAGAGATGGAGAGAGATGAGGCAGAGATGGAGAGAGAGGCAGGTGAGAAACCACTGGGTTCCAGAGGAACAGACAGGGAGGCACTGGCGACTTCCCAGTTCCTGTTTTCAGCACCTCAGAAGGCCTGTTTGCTCTCACTTCAGTTCTGCAAGATACCCTTATATCTTCTGCATTCAATTTTCTTTTTAAATGTAACCTGGCTTTAGTGGGTTCCTGCTTGTCATAACCAAAAGAGAGTGACAAGGATAATATATGTGTACTCTTCCTACCTTGCTCTTGGATGGGGTACATCGCTGATGGAATCACAGTCATTGGTTGTTCCTGGTGGTGCCCGGTTGTCACAGAACCCAGGCAAGACCTTGGATTTTAGAGGCCATCACCAAACACAAGCTGTTGCAAGGGACAATCCAGCCAATGTGGCTCCTGGACAGTTGGCCTCTGCTTTATTGAACAAGAAGATGGCAGCTGATCTATCTCAGATTTTTCCTTGGATGTTCTCAAGTGGGATATAATGTAGAGCGGTGATTAAGAACACAGGTTCTGGAGTTAGACTGCCCAGTTTTGCATCATCGTTCCAACTACTTCCTAGTATACGACCTTGAGAAAATTACTGTCTCTCTCTATGCCTCAGTTTACTCATCTGTAAAATAGAGGGCATTTATGGTACTTAGCTCATAGGGATATTGTAAAGATTGAGGTGTACAGTATAGTAAATAAATCCTCAGTCCAGATCCCCTATGGTTTTTATGTCCTAACCAGAGCACAGAAAGCACGTGGAGTAGAGCCTGTGGGAGGAGGGGCTCGGAATGGATTTTGGTTTCATCTTCTCCACTTTGGTTTTGTGAGGCAGGAGGAGGGAAGCTGGGAATGTTAGAGAAAACCAAGGCCTTGAAGAGGGGCGGATTGAAAAAGAAATCATTGAGGGGACAGGCGGATGAAGAAGGGAAGCAGCTTACCAAGCTCAAGGAAGGCCCTCAGAGTTACCCCTCCAGGAAGCAACTGGAGGGAAACGTGGGAAATGAAAGGCTGTCCTGAGAACCTGAAGGTGCACAGTCCCATCAGCAGTTGGGGAGCAATGGGCTCAGGAGAGACGAGGTAAGAAAATCAGCTGGAAATGTGGGAAGAAGGGCAGTGCAGGAGAGTCAGAATGAAGCTCATGAAAATCTTCATCATAAAGATTTTTATGAATTTGGATACCACCCTCAGAAAACCTTTCAAAAAACCACCTCTTTGAGAATGAATGAAATCCCAGCAGCACGTCTGCAGACTATTTTCAGCTCATCAATACAGAGTTACTATAAATGGTTCTGCGCACAGAAAGTTATTTAAAATGTGTAACAGGCCAATGACACGTTACTGATTTAGGACTGCAGATTCTCAAATCAGGTAGCTTAGGTACAAAACCTGGCTCCACCACTAATTAGCTGGGTGACCTTGAGTAAGTTTCTCAACTTCTCTGTGCCTCAGTTTCCCTGTCTGTGGAATGGAGACGGTAAGTGTCTAGTCCATAGAATTAGGGAAAGGAAAAATGAATTAACACATGCACAATGCCTAAAACACCATGTGGCCACAGTAAGGGCTCGATGAATATTAGCTATTATCTCTGCCTGTAGTTTTTCTCTCCTTATGTGGTGTTATACATGGACATGCACAGGCATGTGTATGGTGCATGTATGTGCAGGCACACACACACACACTCCAATGACTCCAATGCAAACAACCAACCCAGTTATCGAGAGTTCTCTTACGTGCAGGGGTGGCATGAGGGCACAGTCTGGCCAAAGAGTAGAAGTGAAAGTTCTGAGAACCTTAGCCGCCAAGGGATGGACTTGGTATCAGGTTCCAGCACCAATCACACTGTATACCCTCTCTAACCGCCATGGGTGTAAACCTCCGATGTGTTAAGACACCCTCTCTCCCCTGCTATCACCCTGTGGCCATTACACACTGCTGATCCCCAAGGGCACCTGCCCCGGAGGGCACTAGCCCTCTATTCCTTTCTGGTCCCCTCCGCCCGCAGGGAGGGGAAAACCATGAACAGAACTGTCAGTCAGTCACAATCCCAAATTTAACTGACACCTTGACTGGGGCCAACTGAGCTCATGGAAAGGGAGATCAGAGGCTCCCCTGACGTGTGAACAGGATAGTTGCCACAGCGAGTGTGCAGAGGCTTTCAGCAGGATGGAGCTAGCTGGGAGCAGCAGCCCCAGCTGCCCCAGAGGAGTGTTCCACCTTCCTCCCTTTGGTGAAACCCTCTCCTCCTGAGGTTTCCTTCCCTTCCTGCCTCTTCTTTTTTTTTTTTTTTTATCTTCTGTCCATACTGCCCCCCTTTTGTCCCCCAATCTCTATCTCATTATACAACTGCATGGGCTAAAAATACTTCTGGCAGCCGTGATCAAACCCAAACTGAGCAAGATGCAGATTTAATGAGGCTTCCATGGAAACAAGGTTCCTTTTGCCAGGCAGAAGAATGTGTCTGTGCCAGGGGAAGGGGGCGGGCAGGGAAGCTTGTGGTGAGGAGACAGAGATGATGGTTAGATGGGGGCACTGGGGAGTCATAGGAAGCTTCTTGGCCCAGCAGCCTTTTCTGGAAGGGGTTCAGCCCACAGCTGGGACTGTAGCTACTAGGGATGGTCAGCTGTGCTGGTCAGCAGCATTCTAAGAGCGACACTGTGTGAGCTCAACAAAGGGAACCTCAGCTTCTTCCAGGCAGGAGACAAATATTTACATGGGAGTCCCTTAAACAGTCAAACCCTTGGTAGCTGACAAAAAAATAAATTAAAACATAAAAATAAAAACCTGCTGACTGTAGGGTTCCTGATAGTGTTCTGATTATAACCAAGAGAGTGCGAAGGAGAAAGGTTGAGAAGGGTCAGGCAGACCGAAGACCAGTTTGGCCCTGCAGGCTTCCTTCTCCCAAGACAGGCACATCCCTCCTGCCTGTGGTTCTGTGGCCACTGGAGGCATGAGGTTCCTGAAAGCTCATGCCTCCCATGGCCCGCTTAGCAGTGTTGGTCACGTATATACTCTATAAATGGTAGTGAGCACTACCATTGAGAAAGTGCGTTTGAAGTATGGCAAAAGAATGACCTAGATTTTTTTCCAGGATTACCCCAATTGCAAGTATTCTGCTCCTTAGTTTGGATGAAGCATCAGATGTACATCCTCATGGCTGGTTCAGGAATTAGAATTCTGAGTTCTAAGGCATTCCATGGGTACAAGGATCCTGGGCCACAAGGAGTTTGACAAAAGCTCTGACAATGAACTCCTAAAGCCAGAATTTGCTGATCATCCAAATCACTATCTTACAGCCTTGTGCTCTAAGACTGGTTCCGTTCGGTATGCACAAGATGTACTAAAGCCAACGTCATCATGCTAAGAACCCTGTGCTGACTTACCTACAGTCTTCAGAATTGTGGAACAGCAGAAAAGTAGCAAAGAATATGCAGTGAGAAATCAGACAATCTTTACTAGTACAAAACTGCTCTGGCCTACCTTTTTCTCCTCTTTACCTTTTATAAAAGATTAAATCAATAAATGAGTCCAAAAGCCCCAAACAGACATTAACACTGCATTCAATCATCTCTTGGAATAAATAACTGAGCTGCTGAGCCAAAGTGGTGCTCAGAAGGTAGTGCTGAGGAGGTCAAGGTTAAACCTGGATCAGCTATTCAGTTTTGTGTGGTTAAAAATTCAGATGGTGCTCCCAGCCAGTTATCCTGTGAATAGCCATGCTGGTCACAGAAAGGAGCTAGATGGAGAGTGTAAAGCTCAGCACATTCACTTCTACCTAGGGACAACAGCACACAAAGGACTAGAGTCTTTCCAGATGGATGGTTGATTTTTGGCACCATCTTTACTGGCTTAAAAGAAAAAAAGGGACATTAGAATGTTTGAGATATATTTTTGCAACAAAAAGGCCTATGCAACTTTAAATCGTAACTGATGGCAAAGAGCCCCTGGGGCCAAAAACGGAAATGGGGAAACTGCTCAGTGTGGGCACTGATAAGAGCAAAATGATTGTAAACCTACGTTGAATTTCCCTCTGTGCTCCTGACATTTTTTAAGGGCCTAAAAAGCCAACATGATTCCAATCTGAAAAACTAAAAACTTGTTTCAAAAAGAGGATTATGTTTGTACACGTTTCCATATAAGGTTAGAAAGCACCCAAGATAACAAGAGACCAAGGGGTCTATGGAAAGAATTTCTCCTTAGAGGCCAGGAGACTGTTCTTGCCATGTTTCTGTCTCTGGTAGCATGAGCTTTGGCATATTATCTGGCTTCCTGGGTTTCAAAATGTTTATCTGATAATAGTCACAAACCTTCCTTACAGTGTTTTGCGAGGCTCAGAGGAGATATGCAGGAAATTCCTCTTTGAAAAGTAAAAAGACTATACAAATGTAAGGTATTATCTGTATTATCAATGATAAAATGAGTAAAAGATCTAAAACACAGAGGTGGATTCATTTATTCAAGTATATATTAAGTACCTATTGGATACCAGGAACTAAAAATATTGAGGTTATGGAATAAACAAAAGAGACAGGATCTCTGTGCTGATGGATTGTGTATTCTAGAGGGGCAGACAGACATCAAACAAATAACCACATAATTACAATTTTAATAAATGCTTTGAAGGAAAAATACAGGGTGAGACAGGAGCATATAACAGGGGATGTAACCTAGACTGGCTGGGTCAGGAATGCCATCTTCCGGAAATGACATTTCAGTTGAAACCTGAGGATAAGTAGCAATGAACAAGGCAAGGAGAGAGTGCAGTGTTTTTAAGGTAGAAGGAGCAACATGTGAGAAGACCCTAGGGTAGAAGTTCAAGGAAAGTGAGAAGACTGACAAGAGGGTAGTGTCTAAGGGGGAAAGGTGGTGCAAAAAGAAACTAGAGAAATAGGCAGAGTCCATGTCATTCAGGGCCTTGAAGTTGATGTTATAGATCACAAACATAGCCTAAGAGCAATAGAAAGCTACCAAAGGGTTTTGGGCAGGAAGTGATATTGCCCAATGTGTATTTTAAACAAGATTCAGGTTGAACTTGTGCCTCTGGCCATGACAGAGTAACTGGTACTAGACTTGATCTCCCATTGAAAACAACCTTAAAACTGAAAAGAATATTTGAAGAAACTGTCTTCAGGTATTAAATAACAGGCAGCGTGATCATTGAGAGATCAAGATTAAGACTGTGATTCTTGAGAGACAGAAAAAACATGATTCAAGTGTATCCACAATCACTCTACAGTTGTCCAGTCTTTCTTCCTGAAGATACTTTCTTGCTGTATTTTCTTGGGGCAGGAAGATAGAGCCCAGAGTGGTAGTTTAGCTGAGCTGAGCTGCATTGCTGAGGTGGCTGAAATTTTCGGGATAGAGTACCTGAGAAGAGGAAATTGTGTAGGAGGATGTCCCAGAAGTCTGCATGGAGGTTCCCTGAATATCTTTGGCTGAGAGTTGGGCTGCACAAATGCAGGAAAGATTCCACAAGGCCCAGAAGAGATGTCTTTCTACAGGCCTGAGAGCTGAATGATGAAAACAGACATATGGCCATGCTGAGAAACACTGCAGTTCCAGCCTAACTAGAGTTGTGAGACCTCACTGAACACCTCAGGCATTAGGAATAAGCACGGTAGAAGTAAGGACAATATCATAGAGCAAGGGTCATGCCCTAGGACTAAGTTTAAAACTAAAAAAGCCCCATCCTAACAAAGAATAAGACCAAGCTTGACAGGAGCAAAAGTTACAATAATGTAACCGTTTTCTGAATAAAACTCAATACCCTTTAAAGGAAGATGACATTGTTGAGACTGTTTACAATATTTCATCTCAATGTCTAGCATACAATAAATGTGTGCTAGACATGTGAAGAAACAGGAAAATGTGACCAACAGATAAAAGTCACTCAATAGAAAATGACCCCAAGATAACCCAGATGTTGAAATTAGCTGACAAGAACTGGAAAATAGTTATTACAAATATGTTTAAGAACTTAAATGAAAATGTATCATAATGAGTGAACAGATGAAGAATCTTAGCAGAGAAATGGAAACTATAAAAAAAGAACCTAATAGAAATTACAGATCTGGATGGCAGGGTTGGAAATGGCACAAGAAAGGAAAAGTGAACTTCAAGATAGATCAAGATTAATTGTCCAATCTGAAGAATAGAAAGGAAAACATTGAAAAAAGAGAGCAGAACATCAGTGACCTGTGGGACAACATCAAGCAGTAAAACCTGTGTGTAACTGGAGTCCCAGGAAGAGAAGATAGAGAATAGGAAATAAAAAACATAAAATAATTGTTTAAAATCTCTCAAATTTGCTGAAAAAATTAACTTACAGAGCTCAGTGAACTCTGTAAGTGGACTCAGTGAACACCAAGTAGGATGAAAACAAAAACCAACACCACTTAGGCACATCATATTCAAAGTGCTGATAACACAGATAAAGAGAAAAATCTTGAAAGTAGCCAAAGAAAAATAACACATTATATACAGAGAAACAGTAAATAATGGATAACTTCTTTTCATAAACAACAAAAGCAAGACGACAATGAAACGCAAGAGAAAGGAAAAAACTTTCAACTTAGATTTCTATATCCAATGAAAATATATTTTAAAAGTGAAGGCAAAATAATGACATTTTAAGATAAATGAAAACCAAATATGTTGCCAGCAGTCCTGCACCAGAAATTCTAAAGGAAGTTTTTCAGACTGAAAGAAATAACACCAAATGGAGACAGGTCTACAGATAAGAATGGAAAACAGCAGAAATGGTAAACATGCAGGCAAGGACAAAATGCTACATATTTTTTTCTACTCATAACATTTTTATAACTCATATGTGTGTTTAAAGCAAAAGTTCTAACACTCTATTGTCGGTTTTACAATATATGTAGCTATAATATATATGACAACAATAGCACAAAGGATGCGAGAGTGTAAAAGGGCATAGACTGCTGAAAAGTTCTTACATTTTATATGAAGTAGTAGAAGTTAACTCTAAGTTGACTAAAATAAGTTAAAGATGCATATTGTTATGCCTAGAGCAACCAATAAAAAATAATGAAAAGAATTATAGCTTGAAAAGCAACAGAGGAATTAAAATCAAAGAATGAAAAATCTTAACTTAAAAGAAGGTAATAAATGAAAAACAACACAAAAAGATGGGAGACAGGACAAATAACAAAATAGTAGACTTAAATCTAACTACATTAATAAGCATATTAAATGAAAAGGCAGAAATTGTCAGATAGGAGTAAAAATATTTAAGACACAATAGACTATAGACTGTCTACAAGACATGCACTTTGAATACAAAGACAGAAATAGGTTGACAGTGAAAGAATAGAAAAACATAAACTATGCAAATAGTAAGCATAAGAGGGATAAAGTGGCCATATTAATATCAGGCAAAGACTTCAAGGCAAGGAATATTACCAGAGATAAAGAAGGACATTTCATGAATGACAGAAGAGCCAATTCATCAGGAAGATACAATAATCATAAATGTATATGTATTTGATACCAGAATTTCAAATTACCTGAAACAAAACTGACAGCACTAATAAGAGAAACGGCCAAATCCACAATCATAGATGTAGATTTTTAACACTCTTGTCTTAGTAATTAATGAAACAATTAAACAAAATTCAGTAAGAACATGTGATCTAAACAGCATTATGAATCACCTCATTGTCATTTATAGAATTCTACACCCAACAACTACAGAATTCACTTTCTTTTCAAGTGTGTATGATATACTCACCAAGATAAACCATCTTCTAGACCAGAAATCAATCCTCAATAAATTTCAAAAGGCTGAAACTTTATAGAGTATGCATTCTGACCACAGCAGAATTAAATTAGAAATCAATAATAAGAAGACATATGTGAAAGCCCCCAAACAGTTGTAAATTAATGGCATACTTCTAAATAGCCCATTGGTCAAAGAAGAAATCCTAAGGAAAATTAGAATATGTTGAATTTAATGATAATGAAAACACAATATCAAAATTGTGAGATACAGCTAAAGCAATGCTTAAAGGGAAATTTATAAGTTTAAATGCACTTATTAGAAAAGAAGAAAGGTTCAAAATCAGTGATGTAAGCTTCCATCTCAAGAACCTAGAAACGGATGAACAAATTAAACCCAAAGTAACCAGAAGGAAGAAAATAATAAAGATAAGAATAGAAATCAGTATAATGTAAAATAGACAAATAATAGGAAAAATAAACAAAGCCAAAAGGTAGTTCTTTAAAAAGATTAACAAAATTGATAAACCTAGCAAGAATTCTTGAAAAAACTGAGGGGACATCACTACAAATCCTACAGACATTCAAAGGATAACATAGGAATATTATGAACAATTTTACGCTAATAAATTTAACAACTTAGATGACATGGACAAATTCCTTGAAAACCACAATACATCAAAACTGTCACAACATTAGTCTTGGAAGGATCTTTTTGAATACCGTGTCTACCTGGGCAAGGGAAAAAAAAGAAAAAATAAACAAATGGGATGTCATTGGACTAAAGAGCTTCTGCAAGGCAAAGGAAATCAGGAACAAAACAAAAGGACAGCCCACCAAGTGGGAGAAAATATTTTCCAATCATATATCCGACAAGGAGTTAGTCTCCATAAAATATAAAGAACTCATACAACTCAACAGCAAAAAAAGAAGCAACCCAATCAAAAAATGGGCAGAGGTTATGCACAGACACTTCTCCAATGAAGATATACAGATGGCCAAGAGGCACATGAAAAGATGTTCAACATCACTAATCATTAGGGAAATGCAAATCAAAACTACAATGAGATATCACCTTACACCTGTTAGAATGGCTATGACTACCAAGACAAAAAACAGCAAATGTTGGAGAAGATGTGGAGAAAAGGGAACACTCATACACTGCTGGTGGGAATGCAAACTGGTGCAGCCACTGTGGAAAACAGTATGGAGATTTCTCAAAAAATTAATAATAGAAATACCATATGACCCAGCTATACCACTACTGGGTATCCATCCAAAGAACTTGAAATAAGCAATTCAAAGAGACTTATGCATCCCTATGTTCACTGTAGTATTATTCACAATAGTCAAGACGTGGAAGCAACCCAAGTGCCCATCGACTGATGAATGGATAAAGAAGATGTGGTATATGTATACAATGGAATACTACCCAGCCATAAAAAAGACAAAATCATCCCATTCACAACGACATGGATAGAACTTGAAGGTATGGTTAAGCGAAATAAGCCAGACAGAGAAAGACAAACACCATATGATTTCACTCGTATGTGGAAGATAAACATGGACAAAGAGAACAGATTAGTGGTTACCAGAGGGGAAGGGAGCTGGGGACTGGGCATAAGGGGTAAAGGGACACATATATATGGTGACTGACAAATAATATTTTATAGCTGAAATTTCACAATTATTATGACCTCCATAAAATTTTCAAACTGTCACAAGATGATATAGAAAATATGGGTACTATGTGTTAGAGAAACCGCATTCTTTATCAAAAACCTTCCCACAAGGAAACTGTAAGTCCAAATGGTTTCACTAGTATATTCTATTGACCATATGAGGAAGAAATAATTCAAATGCTACACAAATTCTTTCAGAAAATAAAGAAGGAGAGAGTACTTCTCAACTGATTTGGTGAGGCCTGCATAACCCTGATACTCTAAACTCTTGCAAAAAATTTATAAGAAAACTGCAGACTGGTATCCATCATGAAAATAGACACAAGAAAATCCTTAGTGAAATACTATTAGATTGAATCCATCAGTGTATAAAAGGGATAAGACATCACTGACCAAGTAAAATTTATGCCAGTAATGCAAGGTTGGTTTACATTTGAAAATTTATCAGTGTAATTAAACCATATTAGCAGCTTTAAAAAGCAAAACCGTATTATCATCTCAATAGATACAGGAAAAAAATTGACAAAATTCAAAACCCATTTGTGGTTAAAAAAAAAGATCAGAAAGTAGAAATAAAGGGGAAATTCTTCAATTTAATAAAAGGCATCTGTGAAAAACTTACAGAAGACACTATATTGAGGAAGACTGGGAACAAAGTAAGGGTGTCCATTCTTAGAACTCCTGTTCAACTTCAACATTATACTAGAAGTTCCAATCAGTGCAAGAAAACAAGAAAAAAGAAATAAAAGGCATAAAGATAGGAAAGAAGAAAAACAATCTGTAGACGACATGATAGTTTACATTAAAAATACTCAGAAAAATATAAAGCAACTATAAGTTGCTATTAAGTCAATTTAGCAAGGTCACAGAACACAAGGCCAATATACAAAACTCAATTTTATTTCTATACCCTCGCAGCAAACAATTGGAAAATAAAAATTTTTTAAATATTTAAAAATATTTAACATAGCATTTAAAACAAAAAATACTTTGAAATAAATTTAAGAAAATATATTTAAGACATCTACACTGAAAACTATAAACATTCCTCAGCGAAATTAAAGATCTAAACATATGGAGAGAGAGACATCATGTTCATGGATGGGAAGCCTCAATATCATTAAGATTTCAATTCTCCCCGAATTGACCTATAGATTCAACACCACATTTCCAATTATAATCACAGCTGGTTTTTTAAATAAAAATTGATAAGCTGATTCTAACATATATATGGAGATGCAAAAGACAGAATCATCTTTGAATAAGAAGAACAAAGCTGGGGAATGCACGCTACTTACTAAAACGCCACAGTAATTAAGTCAGTGTGGTACTGACAAAGGGATAGACATCAATGCAACAGAATAGTGAGTTTCTAGTTTCCATTGAGTATAAATTGATAGATAAGAGATTATACCTAAATTTTTTCTAGGAAAATTAGGTTACCTGGAGTACAAGAAGAAAACCTCTGATGCAAGTGAACAGTTGGTACTCTGTGCAATAATTGTGACTCAATACCACATAGAAGGAACATTGCAAGAGATATAGTAATGTTATGAATATGACGGTGACCATCACTATTCCCATTCTTAATGCATATGCATCTTCTTTCATATCTGACAAATAAAATTTATTTTGCAACTCCTTCCTGCTAATACCCTCACATGCATTTTTAATTTTCTTTTACAAAATAAATATTCTTGAAACAAAGGACTATGTTCAATATCTGTAAATTGAACTCGTTTTATTGTAGGAGGAATCTTAGTATTTAGATAAGCTTTTAGAAAACAAAGAATCATCTTTATAATATCAATAATCATCCCATACATTGCTGATTTGGAAAGTTCACATATTAACTCTGTTTTAGTAATGTTATGATTATGATGGTGGTCAGGTTGCTGCTGATTGTAATGAGAATAGTGATTACCTTTACAGGAAGGAGGCTAATGTGACTAGAAGAGTGCCAGGATGGGTTTGCGATATCGCTAGGGCCAACTGGGAATTTTACAATGATGGAAGATGTCAGTGTGGGGCCCATGATCAGCTGGATTTGATTAGATTTGATTCAATTAATTCTTTATTCTATGTCTCTTTTTATGTCCTTGTTACAGGAAGTTGAACATGGTATATCTACTTGTGTCTGCCTCCCTACCAGATTGTGAGGACTTGAGGACACAGTCACTAGGTTACTTGACTTTGTATCCCCAATGCCAAGCACAGGACCTGACCTACGGAACCCCAAAGAAGAAAGCTCTCCAATAGGGCAGGAGGAATTTTCAGAAATATTGAGATATCAGCAGGGTCACAAAAGATGAGAGAAAACTCCCGTGGTGAAGGACATTCCTGATAAAAGGACCAGATTGAATAAAGATGACAAATTCAGGATCCCACAAGTAGCTTAGTTTGGAGGAACAAGAGTGACAGAGAGTAGGTAGGAGCTGAGGCTGAAAAGGTAGGTCAGGAACAGTTGTTCTGACATCAGCAGAATATGATTTAATCTGATTGTTTTATATCTCTTCCTATAGAAAAGCAAATAACCTCATCCCGATGACTGAGAAGGGACAGTCCTTGGTGAGCAACTTCCTGCTTCCTCCTCAGACTAAAGGTGGAATAGAAATAGCAAAGATCTCTGGTCAGTCACAGTGAAGCCAGGTTTCTTACACATCCACTGTGGCTGATAAATTCTATCAGAATCCTTGAATAGACTAGCACGTTTCACATCGAGGTTGTAATAAATGTTGCCAGCAGCCACTGAGCGCTTGTAGACATGCATCTATACACCAGATCTTATCAGCAAGGGCACCTAAGGCGCTTTCAGTCTCAGTGTGAGATGACATTTGGCTTGCCCTGTGCACAAAGCCTTGGGACATTTCCAGTAGAAGTCGGCCTCTTGATTTGTGGAGATACTGCAGTAGATTAATTCATGCCAACACCGTTCAGTGGAGTCCTAACATTATCACAGCAGCTCAAAGGGCCACAGCACATCGTTCTATATAAGCTTATTTACACAAAAGAGATGAAAGATGGAGAAGTCTGCAAACTCAAGACAGAAGTCTTCATTTCTGCACCTTTACTTATCCCAGAAATAACTCCAGCAGGAGCTCCCTGCAATCCTTTCAAATTTGGGGCTGGGGTGGAAAAGGATTAGAGAGAGATTGAGGTACCATTACAGACAAATTTTGCCACCCAGATGATTTCCCTTGTCCTTCCTCTCTATTTTCCTTTCCCAAAACCTCCTTTCATCATTCAGGTCAAGTCTTAAAATTGCTCTCTCTCTTGCCTCTGATAGATCTTAGGCATCAATGGATGTGTTTGCCCTTAGCCTTTCTTCTCTTGCACGTGCTTACAATGAGTTCCTAAAGGGTTGCTTTCTAGCCCCTCATGTCCACTGCTATGTATGCTTCCTGATGGCAAGGGCTTTGCCTGTCTGGTTCATTGTCATATCCCCAGTGCCTGGAACAGCCTGGCACATATCAGAGGCTCAATAAAGATTCAGTGAACAACTAGAGGAGCAGCCCGAGTTATTTCTGAGATTCTCTGCCAAGTTCTCTCCAGCCGTTGAAGGGAAGCAGTGGAGACGGGCTCCTCTGTGTGACCCAGCGGAAGGTTGTGGAATAGGAAAAAGGACTCAGAACCTCTTCTTCTTTTCATCTTTACAATATCCCTATCACTACAGGTTTTCTTCCCCTGCTGCCTCGTCTCCTCTGAGACTTAGGTACTTCTCTAGACAGATCGCCAGGTTCTTCCCAGAGAAAAATGCCCCCTTTATGAATCAGATATCTGTCTACACTGTGTTTGGCAGGAAGATCCACTTTGAATTAGAATAGCTGTCACTCATGGTGATGTAGTCCAAGTATACAGAGTTTATTTAAGCAGTGGCCATCCTTAGATAAATTAGCTTTTAAATGGTAATCGTATTATTTTAGAATGCAAAACTACCTTATAATCTCCCATGGTTTCCTACTGCATTGAGAAGAAAACCTAAAGTACTTACGGCGGCCTATGAGGCCTTGTCTGGCTCTGTACCTTAACCATTGTCCTGCCACACTGCCCTTCCTTCTCTTTCATTTGTTTTCCACCTTGGGGCCTCTGCATGTGAAGTTTCCTGCCTAGACTGTTCTGTCCTCAATATCAACCCGTTTAACTTCTGCACCTCAAACGCTGCTTTCAAGGGGTCTTCTCAATACAAAGTGCATCCACTATTTTCATTGTAGCATCCTTTACTCTCTTTATAACACTTTTCACAAATTGTAATTTATGTATTTATTTATTACTTAAGCCAGTCTTTCTCAGTGGGCTGAAAATTCCTCTAGGGGAGGGATTTTGTTTCATGATCCCTGCACTCTCGTCACCTAGCACAATTACTGGCACATAGATGATTCTTAATAAGTATTTTTTAATAAAGGAATAAATAAAGAATCTACCCTACCTGTCTACCTCCCCTCCTTCTTTTCAATGCAGAAATGGTCTCTGTAATAAGCCTGACACAGAAATAAAGAGCTTACTACGTCTTGTGACAGTTGCAGTGTGAGGCTGCTCTGAGAATTATAAAGTTGTTTTTTCATCAAGTCCACAATGCCCTTCTTCTAAAGTCCACTGACCAGTGTTAGTTTTACAATATGAGGACACCCAGACTAAGTCACTCTGGCTCTTCCATGGATCAGATTTTCAAGCTGCCGGGACAATCCACAAACGCAGTGTTCATCCTATGGGTGAGGTCCTCTTCCAACTATAATAAGGAAATCTAGCCCAAGTGACAAATGATTACCCCCATTTTAACACACTCATTCTTAACTGATGAATATTTTGAGGATTAAGAGCCATGCTTAACTCGAAAGCATTTTGTAAACCATCAAGTGTGATACAAAGGTAAATCATTCTTACTACTGTTTTTTATCATAAGTAATTCACAACAGAGAATGAAAGATGTGACCAGTGTAGAAATAATCATAAAAGGAGGCAGAATATGATGGGCAACAAGAGAAATATAAAGGAGCCTGAAGACAGTGACATATTAGCTAGCAGTTTACCTTTTCTGATCTGTTTCCACATTTGTCAAAGGAATAATAAATATCTACCCTTCCTAGCTATAAGGTTTTTGTGGGCTCAGTGGAGGAAGTGCATGTGAAAACATTTTGGAAACTGTGAAACACTATTCAGACATAAGATAAGGTGACAGTGGTGATGACGGCAATGACGACTTGGGATAAATTTTGCTGTGTGTCCTGGATTTTGATAGGTGGGGCTAGATGCGCAGGGATGGGGTGGGATGGGGCCTTTACAATGGAGGGGCTCACACTCAGAGCCAAGCCACAGAGGCGGAAAGCACCAGGAGTGTGGGGGAATCCTGAGCCAGAGAGTAAGCACAGGAGAATAGTAGCAGACACACGGGATCCCATGGCGGGGGATTTGGAGGCCAGCTTGAATCTTCTGCCACAAAGAACTTTTTTTTTAATAGGATGGAGGCATTCTCCCTCCAACTCAGGCCTCAAGCAGTACTTTGGAAAATTTTTTTCTATCAGTATTTAAGTTGGCAGTGGCTCAAAGAGGAACCTGAGTCATAAGGACTAGTTAGTAATACAGCACAATGGTCCAGATGAAATGTAATGAAAGCCTCATTGGTGATATTAAGAATTTAAAAAAAGCAACTTTTGTTTTATTTTTTGAGGAAGAGTAGCCCTGAGCTAACATCTGCGGCCAATCCTCCTCTTTTTGCTGAGGAAGACTGGCCCTGAGCTAACATCCATGGTCATCTTCCTCTACTTTATAAGTGGGACGCCTGCCACAGCATGGCTTGCCAAGTGGTGCCATGTCCGCACCCAGGATCCAAACCGGCGAACCCTGGACCACCAAAGTGGAGCATGCAAACTTAACTGCTGCACCACCAGGCTGGCCCCGTAAAAAAAGGTAACTTTTGAGAGACAGTATGGGGCTTGAAACCAGAGAACTCAACCACTGATTAGATCTGAGGAGCAACAAAGATGAAATATAGACTCAAAAAAACTTTGGAGGGACCAAGAAGGTAGTGATGCCATGGACAGAAGCAGGGGCCCAGAAGGAGTGGGATTGAGGTGGAAGATGGAGGAGGGAGAACCCTAAGATGGTGGCTCCTAGGTTACTCAGGAGAACGGCAGGGTGGTTGAAGATGCCAGGTGCAGGGAGAAAGAGCTTTCGTTCAACTTTAGGTATGTTGAATGAGGAGTCTGTTGGACATCAAGACAGAGCTGCTTTGCAGGCAGTTGGAGAAAAGAGTCTGGAGATTAGTGAGGAGGTCTGGACTGAGGATAGGAAATTGTGAGCCATCGGCATGCAGGTGTTAAGTGAAATTATAGGAGTAATGATATTATCCATGGATAGCTTTAGAATGAGGAGAGAAAGTGGCCAAAGAAAGCGGGTGGAGGACGAAGACAGAAAAAGATACTAAGAAGGAACAGTTGGAGAGAGAGGAGGAAAACCAGAGTCCAAGCAGGTTGAGAGTTTCAAGAAGAGTGTGGTCAACAGTAATAAATGCTGCAGAGAGCATGCAAATTATGTTAACCACATAAAACTACACATGGGAAATACAAGTTGCAAAAACTCAAAAAAATTTTAAGTATGAGACTATGTGTGATACTTCAAAATTAATATTTGAGATGTCTTTAATGTTAATAGAAAACAGACCATTGGATTTGTTGACTTGGAAAGTCCCTGGTGGCTTCACATTAGGGAGTGAGGGCAGTGGCCTGTTGATAAGAGTCTGCTGAAGTAGAAAGAGTGACTATTAACAACTCAGTAAAGAAATCTGAAGGTCAAGGGAAAGATCAATTAGTGGTCTGAGGAGTGTGTTTGCTCGTTGGTTTGGTTTGGTTTCATTAAGAGAGACCTAGGCCTGCTTGTAGAAAGGCACTGAGAACGAGGAGGGAGGGAGCCACTAGAGAGGGAGAGCTTGAGACCAGCAGCTGGGGAGAAGAGCTGATGGAGCAAGGCCCCTGAGGTTGCCAGAGAGGGTTGAGGTCAAGAGCACAGGTGGAGAGTCTCCTTGGCCAGCAAGAGATGCACACCTTCCCTCAGACACAGGATGCACAGAGGAGTCCTGAGGTGAGGAGAGAAGTTAAGAGCGGTCTCACCAACGTCTCAGAGGAAGTCATATATTGAGAGAGAGGCAGGTGGGTGGGTCTGGAGCCTTGAGAATGGTGAGAAAGGTTTGGAATGGCCACTGAGGGGATGGGACAGGCAGCCAACAAGAAAGGAATGAAAGGTTTGCTACACAGCCATGGTAAACTGAGTGGGACTAGGGACAAAGATTTGCAGTGAGACCATCAGCAGGTTTCACAACTTCATGTCATTTCAAAGCCTGGGAGTGGGAATGAAGAAAATGGCTAGTGGACAACCCAAGGCTGGGGTTTCCTGGTTCTTTCAATTTGTTCTCATGTGGCTTCTAGACACCTCTCCAGTCTGGCTGTATTAGTTTCCTAGGGCTTCCATAATAAAGTACCACACATCGTGTGGCTTGAAACCACGGAAATTTATTGTCTCACAGTTCTGGAGGCTGGAAGTTTGAAATCAAGGTGCCGGCAAGGCCATGCTCCCTCTGGAGGCTCTAGGGGAGGATTTTCCCTTGACCCTTCCCAGCTTCTGGTGGCTGCCAACAGTCCTTGGGGTTCCCTAGCTTGTAGATGCATCACTCCAATCTCTGCTTCTGTCATCAAATGATCTTCTTCCCTGTCTGTCTGTGTGTGTCTGTCCCTTCTCCTCTTCTTATAAGGACATAAGTCATATCAGATTTAGGGCCCACTCTACTCCAGTATGATCTCTTCTTAACTTTGCAAAGACCCTATTTCTAAATAAGGTTACATTGTGAGGTGGACATGAACTTTTGGAGAACACGATTCAACTCAGTACACTGGCCTTTGTGCCCAGTGGAGACTCAGGCAGGGGGATGGTCTTGGAATAGAGTGTCTAGAACTGACCTCATAAAGCCGTGACTGGCCTGACCAGCACACACGAGAGAAGGCATATGGTATTGCCAACTGCAATTAGTTCTTCTTTATATGTTCCTTTACCTATAAAGTCATTTGTATTCCAGAAAAGGCTATTATTTAGCCATTCTTACCTCAATGTTAATCCCTTAACACAGAGAAAATGATTCTGCTAAAGGGAAAGGGAGATTGAAAATAAGGCAAATTACTAAATTGTTAGCGCTATAACCACAGTCTAAATCAACATGCACACAGAGAGCCAGGATTGCTTAAAATCGGCTCAGAAATCCACCTCTGTGCAAAGGGAAGCAATATATTTTAAAGCATTCCATTAGGTTACTTGTCTATCTTGTTCAGTTATAGCAGGTTCAAGGTCGAATCAGAATTGAACAGCCTAACCTGACTGTGGCAGAGGGGATATTTTTTTTTCTGATGTTTCTGGGTGGTGGTGAATTTTCCTTCTCTGGAGATTTGATAACAAGCCTCATGAACTCCCAGCACTGCAATAACTCAGGCTCTGTCCTTCCTAGATGGTGTTCATAAGTCAGAGAAGCCTTTTTACCTTCTTCCCCAAGAAAGTTTGTAAAATAAAGCCCCCGGTTCTTGGATACCTAGGAGGACAGGTGAGATTGTATCAACAAAGGTAACTGAGAAGCAAAGAATGGTGGAGGAAAGGATTTAAATAGGAAGAACCTGACCCTTTGTGGACCACACACCATTTCACAGTTCTGGGGCTCTAGCACCGCTGACATCTGAGGATCATCCAGGCTTTTAGAGCTGGAAGGGACATGAGGATCATTTAGTTCAACCTTCTCATTTTACAGATGAGGAAACTGATAGGGGAAGTTACTAGCTCAAGGACATGTTAAAGGCTTTAGCAGAGCTGGGAATAGACTCAGGCCTCTTGACTCTCAGCCCAGTCATCTTTCTACTGTACGCAACAGCATCTGAAAGAAAGACACAGGTGCAAGAAAATGAACCCAGCTCTCCCAGAGATCTGCTATGATTTAACTAGCATTCTCCAACTCCCCTGAAAATCTAGGTTCAGAAATGCAAAGGCTAAAATTTTGGGAGATTTATTGGCTTAAAAAAGCATTCTCTAAACATCTCTTCTCCCTGCCCCCATCCCTACCATCCTTTGGCAATTCCATTAAAAATAGCTGTGACTTAAAATTGGCCTGGAGATCATCATCGACTCTGCAATTATATAAGCCCTCAACTGCATGTATTATCATGCCAAGCAAAACCCAGAGGACTACAGTGGGGCTGTGCTGCCTGAGAGGAGAGCCATATCCTTGCTGGGATCTGCAGATGCACTGACAGCTCAGACCTGCAGATTCCTCACCTGAGCAGGAGTGTGTGCGTGTGTGCGTGTGTGCGTGTGTGTGTGTGTATTTGTTGATGAGGGGATGTTCCAAAGAGTCTGAGAGCTGGTGCTTCCTTATCTCAGCCTCTCCCTATGCGTCATGGCCAGGCAGGGCCTATACGAAGTGGACTTTGCAGACTCCAGGCGGGGTTGATGAAAGAGTGTCTGGTTCCCTGTGAGATATAACCAGGAATCCCCTACATGGAGATAACATGAAGGACATAGAGTCACAGATTCTGCAAACGCTTGTGCTGTAGGGTCACTCAAAGATCTGCTTATTTGTAGACCCCCGCTCTTTTTTTCTCAGATGAAGAACTCGAGAACTCATGAAATAAAGTGACATACAAGATACACCCAGCAAGACAGAGGAGTGAGGCCTTGACACCAAGGCACTTAACTCTGCATCCAATGTGCTTTCCTTGTACCAAGTTCAGGTTGTGTGATCTCTTTTTCCCCACATCTCCCTCTCCAAAGTTTGAGAAAGGAGCCCCTTCCCCTGATAAAGTACTGAAAAAGCAATCTTTTGCAGATTACTCCAGATACCAGCCTTTTGATTGCTGGCTACTTGCCTGGGAAGTGAGCTGGGTAAAAGCAGGATCCTTTTGGTTTGAATCCCAATGCCTCAGTTTTCCCAACTGCGAAATAGGTGCAAGAATGGCTCTTCCTTTACAAAGTTCTTTCAAGGAGTAAAGGGATTAATTCAAGTGAGGCACTTGGCACAATTCTTGGCACACAAGTAAGTACTGATCAATTCAAGCTGCTAGTGTTACTACTATGCCTGTGCCTGAGGAGAGGGGAGGCTGGGAGATCAGCAATTAGGGACTCCAGCAGGAGGAGGCACAGGGTGCGATGGGGGAAGATGAAAATGACAGGTGGTGGCAAATGAAGAGTAAGTGCGACTTGACTGCTGTGTGCACGGCTGATGGCCAAATGGGCTTGAGTATTTCACTCCTGGCTCTTTCACTTAACAACTCTTGAACTGTCACCAAACCTCTCTGGGCCTCAGATGTGTAAAATTAGGGAGCCGAACCAGGTGATGTCTAAGGCACATTCCAGCTCTAACACTGGAGAATTCTATAAAGATCTCCCTTCTCGTGGCTAAAAGAGGAAAAGCAGAGGTCCTATGCCATCTGAAAAAGCATTTCTCAGACCCACCTTCCTGCTAATCTTTTAACAAAGCATATGTCAGTTACCTTCCACCGTCAGGAGAAAGTTTCTCAAAAGAATTCCTAGGCTTGTGTTCACTTTGCACCAGGGGGTGATGGGAGGAAAGGAAAGCAGGGTCCCCCCAAAGGGGCATAGTTCTGAAATGTCAGAGAGGGGATCATAGAATCTTGAACTTTGACATGGCCTGGGTGTTGGCAACTGGGGGATTATAAATATGGTATTTGGGTCTTCTGGACCCTCCTGAAAGGAGAAGGAAATGAGATGCTTAAATGAGAGACCAGGAATAGAATCAGATGCCACACACATTTGGTGCATACCAACTAAATGGTGAGCATTGAGAACACTGTGTGTGTCTGTGTGTGTGTGTGCATACAGGATGCATGGAAAAAGAGCTGTGGAGCCCAGCAGGAAGTACAGGTGGACATTAGAAAGTGCGATGCTTCCCAATGCAGTGGATGCTGACTACGAGCCCTATTGCGGGTCATCTTTCTTTGAAGATCAGCTGGCCCAGGCCTTTATAGGTGGACAGACACATCATCCACTTCATGCCCGATTCTCAGGTACGCTGGTAAGTCTGTAGTCTATGGGGGCTGGAAAGTAAAAGAAAGCCATGGTGTGCTTTACCGGTAGCTCTCAAAACAAATGATTTCCACTAAGTCTTCCTCCTCTCACAAAAGGGACACTCTAGCCATCCTTACTGGCTGGGCTGGTTCTTCCCCATTTCAAAGAGGAAGGTAGCACTTCCACGTAGGATCCAGAAGGTACACCAGATGAACTTCTGCTTTTAAAGACAAATCCAGGAGAAAGAAAATGCCTTGGGTTGGATTCTCCTTACGGAATTTTTAGCAATGGCACCACTATACCACCAGCATACTGATAGATAAATTTCATCTGAGCAGAATCATCAACAAAATCTGAGTATGATTCTCAGACTTTTCAACGTGAATGAGCCAATTTGGTTTGGTGACTTCGCCTTAGCAGCAAATTGAGATGTCTCACCACATAGCTTCAGACACATAGCTTGATTTAAAATAAAAAATGACACCTGTCCTCCAGGGTATTCCTGCCCAGTGGTCCCTAGCCTACTTCTGAGATTGACTCTCTATCCCAATTCTAGCGGCTGGCCAGGTATGCCACCAGATTCTTCAGGACTGAAACACCCCTTCCTCCAGCTGCTGGGTTCCCCACTAGTGTACCCTGTGTACAGAGAGTTCACTCACTGTGATCAGAGATCATGCTCCTTCTGGGGTTGGATGGGGGCCTGCATCCAGTGCCTGACCTGACCTCTTGCCCCAAATCAAGACTCCTCTAAAGAGCCCCTCATGCTCCAGAGCTCCCCATGGACCAGGCTCCACGGAGGTCTTTGTGTGACTGGCATCGTAGTCCAACTTCTTTTCCACCCATTTGTGCTCCTTTCACTTCCTCCACAAGTTTGGAGCCTTAGAACTGTCCACATTAAACTTCCTTCGTGCCAATCTCCATCGCAGAGTCTGATTTCTGGGGAACCTGACCTATTAACTCCCTTAGGTTGTTCTTAATTAGACAAAGACTAGGTCTCCTACAGGTATGCATGGATCATGTTTTCTAAAATTTTCTTTATTTTCTGATTCTCTGACATCTGGGGCTTTGCTTGTCCTGGAGAGATTGCCCCTCCTAGGGCTAGCCAATTTCTCGAGATAGTAAAGGACTCACCTGCAAGTGAGCCTTTCATATACAAACCAACCAGTCCAAAGCCCATACCCTCAACCACCTCCTTAATCAGGCTCTCACACTCAGGGCCAATATCCACCTGCCCTAACCACCCCAGGACTAGGTATCAGACAGCTAGAGACTGTCCCTATACCCTAAGGACTGCTGAAATTATTCAAACTAACCAATCCTAAGCCTGCTTACTCTGCCTTGCCAATTTCTTCCTATAGAAACCACAATAAAGGCTCTTGCCCATGTTTTCCCTCAGCCTTGTTACCAATCCTGGTGCTTTCCATGTAGCTCTGTATGACTTGTCAAGCCTCCTGGCTCTAGGGATCTGTGAGTATAAAACTTCTTCCTCCCTGACAGTCATTTCCACATCTGCATGTCTTACCATATCTGATTAAAACAAATCCTGTGTACATTTTAAAACAAGGTATTAAAGAGATACTTCTCCAAGTATCATACCCTTTGAGATGGAGGAGACATGGGGAAGGCATGTTAGTCATTCCCACAGCAGCTGCCTGATGCTCCCTAGGCCAGGCTACAACAGGCAGACTCCAAAGGTTCCACATTTCCCACCCTGTTTACATTCACATTCTGACTTCTCACGTTCTTACCTTATTCTGGAACAAGCATGGACAGGAACAATTTACTCCAGAGGAACCTACTCAAATAAACTTCTGGGTCTTCTGAAGCTACTCTTGAATCTTCTCTGCCTAGAACTCAGTCTTCTCAGCTCTGGCCACTGCTATGTTCTAAGCTGGAGTCTTTATTTCTCCTCCATGGTTTCTTGGGGGATCATCCTGCTTCTAGAGGCACAATTCATTCCAGGAAGGGATGCCTGTGAGCACGCACACATATATCCTCACGTAAAATGGAAATCCTTTAGGTCAGGCTCTTTCTGCTCCTTGACAACCTGCCTAACATGTTACCAAAAAACCCTCCAAAAGACATTATAAGGGGCCTTTGGAGCTTCTCCTACCTCTATGTTGAGAATCTCAAGATGAACCTGGGTCGGGGCTTAGGATGCTGTGGGTGAGAGGATCAGGAGGACATAGGTAGAAAAGACACATGCAGATGCACACACACACACACAAACACACAACTGGTCTCCGTACACAGTGAAATATAGCTTTGTTGTTTACAGCCATTCAAAGATTACCCTTTCCTTAGATATTTGGACCTGGAATGAGTTTGGAGCTCACTCTATCACCACATGAAATCCCTAAGGAGACGTAATGCTGGGTAATTCATCTATCTCGAGCTCTTCAAGAATGTGTCAGTGCAGGGACCCTACACACACTGCTCATTGAAGTCCTGCAGTTTCATTCTTTCATTTAAGTGCAAGTATTTTTTGGTTGGGAATGAGTTGTTTCTATGTGACATATTTTGCTTTCAGGAAATCAGTGTTTTGGGCACAAAAGTAGGGTTTGGGGTTTTTTTTTTTTTTTTGAGGAAGATTAGCCCTGAGCTAACCGCTGCCAATCCTCCTCTTTTTGCTGAGGAAGACTGGCCCTGAGCTAACATCCGTGCCCATCTTCCTCTACTTTATATATGGGATGCCTGCCACAGCATGGTTTGCCAAGCAGTGCCATGTCCGCACCCGGGATCCGAACCGGCAAACCATGGGCCCTGAAGCAGAACGTGCAAACTTAACCGCTGCTCCACTGGGCCGACCCTGGAAGCAGTGTTTTTTCCCCCACTCTAATGACAAGAGCACAGGATAAAAAGTCCTATTTCCAAAGATACTCCTAAGTCACTCTAAGGTCTTTGGGGAGAAATCACCCCTTTTTCCTGTATATTGATTTCTTTATTAGAGAAATGGGAGTACTTTGACCTGCTTTCCCCTACATGGACACTGTGAGGCTTCAGGTTTCAATAGGGATTTACGAAATCTTTAGAAGGGCCTTGCTATGGTCAAGCAACCATGGACATCCTATTGCTATGGAACGAACTATGTTCCCCCTCAAAATTCATATGTTGAAGCCCTAACCCCCAATGTAATGGTATTAGGAAGTGGAGGGTAATTAGATTTAGATGATGTCATGAAGGCAGAGCCCCCACGATGGGATTAGTGCCCTTATAACAAAAGGAGGAGACACCAGAGCTTTCTCTCTCCACCATATGAGGAAATAGCGAGAAGGCAGCTGTCTGCAACTCGGGAAGCAGATCCTTTCCAGACACCAAATCTGGTGGCACCTTGATCTTGTACTTCTCAGTCTCCAGAAACGTGAGAAGTACATGTCTGTTGTTTAAGCACCATTCTGTGGTATTTTGTTAGAGCAGCCCAAGTTGACTAAGACACACACATCTGATCTGTTCATCCCAAGTATATGATGTCTCAGCTCGCAGGCTACCTCAGATCTCATCCAGTTTAACGTTCTCACAATAAAGAGGATAAAACCAAGGTGCAGAGGGGAAACATAAATTGCTGAAGACCACACAGCCTGATGTAGTTTCTCAGGCCAGAAGCTCAAAAGAGTGGAAGGTAGCAGTTAAGAGCCTGGGCTCTGGAGATACAGCCTGAATTTTGGATTTGCCCCCAACTACTTACAGAACTTTGCATTAGTTACGTTACATCTCTATGAGCAGCTTTTTCATCTGTACTTTGAGGATAATAATAACCTTGTGTGATTGTTCTGAAGATTAAGTGAAATACTTAGCGCATTGCCTGACAAATGATGTGTTGTATAAATACTAGCTATGGGTGGTGGAAACCAATAAAGATCCAGGCTCCCCTTCCATAGTGTAGAGTTGTTGCTAGGAGCTGGCCGACCAGCCAGGGCCTACATTGCTCAGTCCCCCTTGCATCTAGGTAGGGCCACATGACTGAATGATCACCAGAGGAGTGAAAGTGGAAGTGATGTGTGCCACTGTTGGGCCAGATGGTTAAGTCACAGGTACAAATTGTGCCCTCCTCTATTGGTTGGATTATGTCAGAGCAACTCATCAGCCCCAAAATGGTGGAGCCACAAGATGGAAGCTGCCTGCATCCCTGGTAGTAGCTCAGAGGGGAACTGCCCGTCCAGGACATCAGACTTTTCATGAGTAAGAAATAAACTTTTAAGGTGTAAGCCAATGGGATTTGGGGGTTGTTATAGCAGCAGGCATGAAGTACCCTCACTAATATGCTATTGCTATTATTACTAAAGTAGGATGTATACTGAGAAAACGAGAGGGAAAATTGAAGTATTTAGCCAGCATGACTCTTAGCTACAACTTCTGCATTTGAAAGTGGGAAAGGTGTGCATTTGCCACACGTCTACTTACACTAATCCTCACACTCGAAGGCCTACATTATCCTGTTATTAAAGAGCAGAGGGCAAAAAGGCAGAGTCAAGGCTGGCTCTGTCCTCCCTAGGGGCTGACGTAGCTTTCCTGATGAGTGGTAAGAGGATTCCAAATGACTTCAGCCCTGACAGCACGCTCCTACAAAATCCCTTGCAAGAATGGTAAAAGTAGAAACGGAGCAGGAAGGGTGGCAGCAGTGGGGGTTGAGACAGCCGGGCCTGGTCTCCCCTTCACCTCTAGCTTGCTGTATAACCTTGGCCAAGCCATACATCTATAAAATGAGGGAATGAAGGACCTCAAAGGATCCTTTCAGCACTAATGATTTGGGATTTTATAAATTCGTTCATTCAACAAACATTTGTTGAGCACTGTGCTGGGTGCTGGAGGGACAACGGTCTTTATGGCATGGTCTCTGGCTTCAAGACACTCACAGTCTAGAGGGGATTTGCCTTTCCAGGAGTCAGGCATGATGGAGGAGGTCTTCGCGTGGAGTTCTCTGCCTAGATGATCGCTTACAGGCTTCATTTACCTTGATGTAAAATAGAAGAGGAAAGGGGTAAGGACTACTTCCCAAGGCAAGTACCCTGAGGAAAGTGTTCATTCTGGAACATCCCAGACTCTGCAACATGGCAACAATTCAGAAAAGTCTCCTTTTTTCCCCGAGCAACTCAAAAGTGCTGCATTTTAGACCCCAAAAGGATCCTATTATTTCATAATCCCTCATTTTACAAGTGAAACTAAGGCCTAGAGAGATTAAATAGCTCATCTGAGGTCACTTACCTGAAGATGAGATCAGGTCCAGTCTCTCTAGGCCAGGCCACTTGAGTCATGGCTTCAGAAAGGAAGGGAAATTGGAAAAAAGCATCCTCACTCCACAACCCATGGAGGGGCCAGGTGAGTGTTTCCCAGTGCAATGCCACCCAAATGCCTTACTTTGAAAACCTCTGGATTTCTTTAGTGGATGCTATTGAAGTAACTGGGAGCCTCTTGTTTTTCCTACAGCTTCTGATGAGTCTTGCTCCAATCAAGTCTAACATTCACTGCTTTGACATGCAATTGCTGAGAAAACTCTGGACCACTTGCCTCCTTAAGCCTTTCAGCCTCAATTTCCACATATTATACCTGTTTCAATTTTGTTTAAAACTCCATAACTGCAAAACTAGCCATACAGCCAAATAAGGGTAGGGGGTGGAGTGGGGAATGTGGAGAAGAGCCAACAGCCACCTTCTGGTTGAAAGGATTCAACCTTCTGAGGAAAACAAAAAGCCCCTTCCTCTGTTGCCATGGGAACAGCTCAGCAATGCTACAGATGCTCTGCAGGAGGCTGCCTTGCAGCAGAGCTGGGGAGAAGGCTTTCTTTCCAAAGAGAGAGGAAAGCTGTTTGTGAAAAAGCAAACCTGTCAGCTCTTCTGATTCCTGCAGGGGCTAGGAGTGATTCCCCAGCCTCTGGCCCTAGGGCACCTTTTTACATAGTGCTGTCTAGCTGGCAAGAAAAGGGGCTATGGCTTAAGGCTCATTCCAAATGATTATGGAGTAGGGTTCTCTATTTAAAGACTCAAACTCGCTGAAGAGGCGAGCTTTCCTCATCTCCACTGGTACAGCTGTATCCCCATCCCACCAGGACAGGATGACTGGGAACCCCTTGTCCGAAGAAGCCAGAGATAACCAGAAAGAGAGCCATATCAAAGAAGATTGCTGGGGGAAGGCAGGTATGTTAATCGAGACAGTGAGCAGCCATAAGTCTCCTCTGTGTGACTTTGGGATCCTTTATGGCTCCCCTCCCACACCACACATTCACACAGAGGTTGATGATGATTATTGTCTCCTGACCTGTTTCTTCTATTGCTTTGTTTCACAGAAGACTCATTTCTCAGCCCACTCCAAGCTGTTTCTGACTCAGACACACCCCCAAGGGCCTTGTCCTTCACCCATCCCTTATGAAGAGCTCCCACTTTACTGGCCCAAGGACAGAGGGGAGGACTCTGATGGCATAGCATTGAAAGCATGAGCAGAGACAGGCCTGGCTCTGCGATCTCAGTCAGGATACTAAGCCTTTGAGTCTCAGTTTCCTCATCTGTAAAATGGATAGTCATACTATCTACCCCATAGGATTACTGGGAATATTATATGATATACTGCATGGATAACATTTAACCAAGGACCTGCAGCATAATGCATACCTAAAAAAAAGTTTAGACTAAATGACCTTTATAGTTTTCCCAATTGTAAGAGTCTGTGATTTCTATCCCTACTTCTTAAAAAAAAAATGTATTATGACCATCTTCCAGGGTTAGGATTATTTCAACTATTTTTTAAAATGTCTTATTCGATCTCTTCTTATTCTCTTTTATAAATAACTGTTTATGCTAAAAACAAAGAACACAGGAGAAAGAAATACAATAAAATGTGAACAACGTGTTTGGTGGTAGGAGACTATGTAGCTGTTTTTGTTTAATAATGGAAATAAAGGTATTTTAAATAAATATTTAAATAAATATCAAATAAAATATTTTAAGAGTAGTATTATTCAACATTTTATGCGATCTCTACTCTCTTTTTGACATCTATTTAAGAGGTCTTAAACATTGCCTAACTTTAATTATCTTTTCCACAGAGAATATTTTCAAGTCTCCGTCTCTGGGCCTGGCCTCCCTCCCAGACTCTGGTCCCCCTGGGCCAGCATATATCCATGTGAATGAGCCAGAAGAACCCATCATTAAACAATTTCTCATGGTTTATTACTATTTACAAAGCCCTGCCACACTAGTCTTATTTAATCCTCAAAATAACCCTGTGATAAGACTATTAATAGGCTCACTCCCATTTTAGAGAAGAAACAACTGAGGCAAATTAAAGGGCTTGCCTACTCCATTTCTATTTCAGTCAGTAGACAAACGGTGGAACTGGGAATTCCAACCCAGGTATGCCGAAGCCACTTCAGAACAAATTTCCCCAAAGATAAAATGTCTGGACACCCCAAGTTGATTATCTCTCCACTAAATCCAGTGACTCCTGCAGCGTCTCTCTTTTCAGTAACAGCATCACCATTTCCTCACTAACCCAGTCCCCAAACCTGGTGGTCATCTAACTTCTCTCATTCTCTTCTCCACACTCTATCAATCATGAAATCCTGTCAACTCTTTTCTTTCAATGTCTCTCAAATTGTCTCTTTTTTTCCTCAATTTCCACCGTGACCCCTCATATTCAGGCCCTGGTTGCCTCATATACATCCTAATGACTCAACTATGCAATAGCCTTTCAAGTGGTCTCACTAACTCCAATCTCTTTGACCTTCACAGTGACCAGGTTAATCTTATTTACAGTCTCTTGTCCAAAAACTCAATAGCTCTTGATTACCTACAAAATAAAGTTCAAAATCACTACCTGACAGACAAGACCCTTGTTTTTATTCTTATTATTCTCCTACTTGGTAATTCAACTCTGGCCATATATATGACCTGTCCAAGAACAGTAAATGTATTTCTTCCCAGGTGCCAAGATATCAAAGGGTGATGTCTGCCTAAAGCTCTGGGTTGGAAGCCTTATGAGACCATATTTGGGTCAGGGAAAAAGGGTGCCAAGTCAGTTAGCGATGTCTGCCATTGTCAAAATGATGGGAGGAGGGGTGGAAGAAGGTGGCATTTGGTTCTTATCTCTTGTCTGTTCATTTAGTATGAAGCTCATCTAGGCCATGACCTTGCCTTTCTTCCCCAATCTAATTTCCCTACAGCCACTTCATACAGTGCCTTACACACAGTAAAAACTCAGTATATATTGTTAAATTGATCCACAAATTTTTGCAAACTCATTTTGAACTACAATAAAGCAGAGGCCCCATAGGATAGAGTAGTGGCTCTCAACCCTAGGGATACTGGTGTCTGGGTCTCATCCACACAGGTTCTGATTTAATTAGTCTGGGAAGGATCCAGCACTAGTAGTTTTTTAAAGCTCCCCAAGGTTGAGAACCATTGGTTTAAGGAAAGGGCAGTGGATCTCAGAAGTCCTGGTTTAGCTGTATGATCACGAACAAATCACTGTACTTTGCTGGGTCTCCATTTCACCTGTTAGAAAATAAAGTGGTTTTACTGTATTATATCTAAGGTGCATTCAAATTCCAACAATTTTCTCTTCCGTTTCCTAAAGAGTTTCTCTATCAGCAGAATCCAGCCCTTATACTGGGGGATCTAAAGGCCTTCATCAGATGCTCCCAGAATTAGAAGAATGGAAAGTCTAACGTATCTCTGTTTCTTTTTTCCCCCTTTTTTCGAGCCTGCTGTAGCCATTGGAGACAATGCTTCTCAAACCAATCAATCAATCAATCAATTGATGATAAGGGGTAACTTGGGGGGGGGTCATTAAGCCCCGCCCATTCTTGGATATGCACAATTGACATTTTCTCATATTTGTGAAATGCGCTTTAAGAAAAGGTTCTAAACTTTTCTCACAATCAGATTGTTGCCTCTAAGGCTCCTCCTTTGTAGATAATTTGGAGCTGCCAAAATCAAGGACTTAATGAATCCTATTACTGTTTAGAACTATGCAAAGGGCCGTGTGGATAATACAAAGAAACAAAATTTTCTCCTAAGGAATTTAGACTATGACTGAGGAAAGAAAACCAACACACACACACACACACACAACAACTTAGAACTAAATACAGGCCCCTGACAGTAAAAGTGTTCAGGTGGCACCCAGGGAAGGGAAAGATCCATGTTCCTCCCACCATTTCCAGCTGGGTCTCTTTGACCTTAGAGTGCTGGTACCATGCTGAACCTACTATCAAGTTTATTCAGATCATGACCAATTCCTGATCATGGGGAGGGGCTCCCAGGATGCCTCCTAATTGCTGAGTACAGCAGGAAGTAGCAAGAAACATCTTCCACCCCTCCTATTTCTGCCATCTATTCCCCTAATAATGGCTCCCAAATTCATTCCCAAGTAATTTACATGCAAATTAGACCAGAAGGAGGCAGACAGGATTGGGGAGGAGGGGGAACAGTATCCCAGACACCTACAATTGAGAACCAAATGTTCTGTTCCTTGAAAATAAAGTCTAGGTAGTGCTGAGACTAGGTCCACAGAGGACGTCGTGAATGTGGACTTGGTAAAGATTAGACATCTGGGCACTATGTGCTGAGCAGGCAGACTTTTGAACCTACTGAGGCATTGCAGTGCTTTATTGACAGGTCTTCAGAGCAAGTGTTCTTTGGTCATCTCCGAAGGGTTAACTCTAAACTTAATTGTTTCTCTTCCTGTGAGTGCGATCAGTAGTACTTGAAGTAGATCGTGATGGCGATGGGTTAAGCTGAGTCCTGCCTTCATGGGACCAGCAACAGAAAATGTTTTCCCTGTGCTAGACTTTCTTTGCTTAGTTCGGCCTCCATACGGCCTTCTCTGATAGCAGCCGCTCTGTTACACTCTCTCCAAACATGGCTTCATAGAACATGGACCATCCTGTCCAACCTCTGATTTTACAGATGAAGAAATCATGCCCTTCTAGAGAAGTGACTGCCCATGGTCACCCACTGAGCGGTGTTGGCATTATGACACTCTGAGGGCTTATGCTTAGGTCCGAAGGGTACAATGAGGAGAAAGGACACCACAGGGTTGGCCTTTGGCCTCGTCTTTTCATTCTAAAATCTCCTCTTTGATGATCTTATCTACCCCCACTTCTTCAATCTCACCTCCACTCTCATGACCCTCTGTGTTCCTCGCCTTGAAACTATCCTGAATGCCAGGTCCGTATTTCCATTTGTTTGAAACATTTCACATGGTGTCCCATTACTGTCTCAAAAACAACATGCCGCAAATGGAATTCTTCACTGATCCCCAAATACCTTACAAACTTGTTCTGCACTTTTGGATTCTCCATCTTATTTAAGGACAATCCTATCCATTTGTCATGCTAGAGTGAAACTGGGCAGTCATCTTCAACCCTACCCTCTGATTTTCCCTCTATAGTGCCACTCAGTTTTCAGATCTATTGGTTCTCATCATAGAATGCCTTCTTACGCATCTATTCCCATCAATTTCAATGGATACAACCCAGGCCCCAATCATCCTTCACCTGCATTACTGTGATAGTTCCTTAATCGGTGGCCCTCCTTCTGGGTTCTCCCCATCTGCCCCTTATCCATCGTCCATATTGATGCCAGACTAACTCTTCCAGAACACAGATGTACCATGTCATTCTCTTACTCAGAATGAGCTTTTATGCGTGTTTTACTGCCTAGAGAGTAAAGTCCAAAGTCTTCAGCCTGTCGTCAAGGCTGTCTATGACAATTCAGTCATAGTCTGAAGTTCTTTCACTCTACACTCTGCACCAGCCACATTTCACTACTCACTCCTTCCTCAACAGACCCTGCAATTCTTCCTCTTGACCAGAAATGTCCTTCCTTCCATATCACCTTGACGAAAGCCTACTTCTTCTTTAAGACTCATTTCTTTAATGAAGCCATCTCCCATCCCACATACGCTCCCAGAGTGGTGCCTTTCAAAGGTTTAAAGTTAAATTGACGAAATGCTGGTTATTAAGACTGTGATATGAAGATGTTAGAAGAAGGAGTACAAAAGCAAAACCATGAAAAACCTGGAGAAGGTGGTTATAGGGTAGCCTCATTTAACATGTTTTCTTTCTCCCAATGAGCCAGGCCTCAGGCTGTTAAAATCTCTCTACCCTGCCATTACACCTTATACCGCCACTGTAGCTTTTGTCTTTCATAATAGGAGTCGGTATAACAGTTTTCCTTCCCTACCAGTTTAAAAGCTCATGTAGAGCACCAAGGGAATCTGAAGATAGGGTGCCTTGACACTTGTCAATGTTGTCACCAGGTTACTTAGCCTCTGTTGTAGTTTTGGGAACACTCGTGGTGGTGGTGATAGTAGAAGGCAGCTGCCTGGATGCAGTGGCTCCTCTTATTGGCCTGGACTCTGGGCCTAAATACCCATGCATAACTCCTCCACAGTAGGCCAGACAGACCTTGGGAAGGCACATTTTCCTATACAGGGTAGACCTGAATACAATCCCCCTCTACACTCAAACCCAACTCAGACCAGACCCTTCTCAAGCTTAGAAAGGCCACACTCAGTGCCCGTGAGTAGAGGAAGAGAGTTCAACAGAGCATAGGGTGAACCTGAGTAACCTTATTTATACTACTAGGGAAGTACCTACAGAAAACATCGTGTTCTGGAATCTGATCCTTCCGATCTGGACTTCTGGATGTAAAGGAGGAGTAAATAATGCTGAGAAAACTTCCCCGAAAAGCCACCGTTACATTGTAACTACTATCACTGCGAGTCAGGTGCCTGAGCTAAGTGCTTTATATATATCATCTCACTTAATCCTCCCAGGAATCCTATGTGGGCATTATTATTATTATCCTGATTTTACAGAGAAGAAAAACAAAGTTTAGAGAACTTTGGGTTTTGTGACTCACAAAACAGAGCATTTAGTAAGCTTCATGAATGTTTTAATGCATTTATTGAGCGTTTTATTCCATCTACGGGGCTAGACATTGTGGGAGGTACCAGGCTAAATCAGATAAGCTCCCTGACCCAAGAAGTTCACAGGCAGCAGAGGAGACAGTTAAGTACTCAGGTAAACCTGATTGTTAGGGAGAAGGAGAGGTTGGCACTGAGTCAGTGGTCTGTCTTAGAGAAAAGAACTGGGGCCAGCAGCCTTGCAAGATAGGCCAGACTTCACAAAGCAGCGAGAGTGATGATACTGGCTCAACACGAGGTTGACCTAAGGGAAGCCGTATTGTAGAAAAGAAATCATATTGTAACTTTGAACGACCTCTGACTAACCCAGCTGGGTACTCACCCTCTAGGAGATCTAACTACTCTGTAGATTTTATGACCCCTGCTTGTGCAGATACCTCCCAGCTGCAGTAAGATGATAACTTTGTTCTTTTGAGTTCCTTAGGAATGCGATGACTCCCAGACAGAGAGTCTATCTGGTGTGGCCACTCCAGTCTGTAACACCAGAGGGTCAACATTCCTAACCCCCTCCCTTGTAACCCACTGGCCTATATAACTGCTTCAAGATTCTGTGCCCCCTTAAGATGGTTCTTTCAGACATTATTGGGCCATCTTCCCCTTTGCAGCCAAGCTGTAATAAAATGCCCTTTCTCTGCCACCATCTTGCCTCTTGACGATTGACTTTTATCTCACGGTGAGCAGATCGTGCCCTTTGTGTGGTAACAAGAGGAGAGCATATGCTTTCTGGGAAACTAAACTGTAAACTCCTTGAGGGAAGAATCAAATCTTTTATGCATAATTCAACTCAAGAGATGTTTAGCAAGCATCTTCTATGTACCTGCCAGGTTAGTATCTGTATGAAGAGAGAGTGGGGTGTAAAGATAAATAAGACAAAGCTGTTGCCCTCAGACCTCTGGGCAAACTTCTTCCTTACTCATTAGCAGTATTTCCTCCTCTAGCCACACACAGACTCTCCTCACTCTCTTTCCCTCAATGAATACTTGACCAACTTGTTTCTTTCTTTTTTTTTCTTTTTGAGGAAGATTAGCCCTGAGCTAACTACTGCCAATCCTCCTCTTTTTGCTGAGGAAGACTGGCCCTGAGCTCACATCCGTGCCCATCTTCTTCCACTTTATACACGGGACGCCTACCACAGCATGGCTTTTGCCAAGCGGTGCCATGTCCGCACCAAGGATTTGAACCGGTGAACCCTGGGCCACTGGGAAGCGGAACGTGCGCACTTAACCGCTGCGCCACCCAGCCGGCTCCCAACTTGTTTCTTTGACTGTCCTCTGCTTCATCAGGGTCAGACAACCCAGAAGAGCATCAGGGTCTGGGATTCTAAGACCTGAAAGGCCATGGCAAAGAGCTTCACACCCTAAAGCATTTGAAGGTCACTACTGAGCCTGTCTGTGCACATAATTCAGAGGAGATTTAAGAACCTTCCTTAATGATACTCAACTCACCTGAAGTTCCCCTGCTGAGCTGCGTGTTCCCACCCTTAATAGAGGTGCAGCAGTGCTGACGGCTGGGACCGCAGAGGTGCTGGGTTCCCTGTCTTTGCTCTTGTCCTGGGTATGCACATGTGTGTGCACATGTAACCTCCTGTGTGTGTGTGTGATAGCACATGAGGTATAAGGGATACTTCTCAGGATTACCATCCATGTTGGGGGAACCCAGCTCTGGTCTCCAGCAGTCCTCTGCAAGAGTGTCACCTCTATCCAGGAAACCCCTCCAAGCCTGGCTGACTGACCCGAATGGCAAGGAAAGTCCTCTGGGAGTCCCGAGGGGCTTGTCTGAGAAGAGCTAGGAACATTCATAATAACAAAGGCAGAAAAAATAACAACAGTCCATCTTGGCGCCCTGGCTGTAAATGGCTCATTTACTCTGGCTAGAGGAATGGAGTTTTAATGACAAATTGTAATGCCGCACAGCAGGCTTGGTTTTGTGCTGTAAATTATTTTGAAAGAGGCACTATGCCTTAATCAAAAGAGGATTGCTCTCTGCTGCAGTCTGGACTCAGCTGTGGAGTGAGGGCAACTGGAGTCTCCCCATCCTTACTTCCACCCTCTTCCAACGCTTCCCTGCTCCATCTCCAGCCTTACTCTTTCCTGCTTCTTGGGCAATGAAGACAAGGCAGTGCATTTCACAGGTGGGTTTCATAGCAGTTCACTTTCTCTCCTGTGAGTGCAAAGGGATAAAGTTGAGTTTCACAAGACCCAGAGCCAGAGGGCACAAGGGTTCAAAGGGCATCTGCTAATTTGCCCTGTTGAGAACTTCCTGGTCTCTCTTCCACACAGGTTCACTTTCACAGAGGAGAAAGGAGCTCTGAGAACTCTGTTGGAAAGATTAAGAGGCACGTCAGGAGACCTCCAAGCTCACATCATCAACATCTTTTAATGAAGCAACATCTTTAACAGCCCTTCAGCTAAGAGGCAGATGCCACTGAAGCACGGTGGCAGAGCTAGTGCTCACTCAGTACCCACGCCCTTCACTAAATTTCCCAGCCTCCCTTGCAGTCACATTGGGCCACGTGATCAGTTTGGGCCAAAGGACTACAATTGAAAGTGAAATGTGTCATTTCAAGGTCAAGGCAGTTAAGAGCCTGTGTGGCTCCTCTCTCTCTACCTGTCTATAATGATCTTGGAGGCCATTTGTTCCAGGAGTAGCCATGAGGTGAAGGAGGGCAATGTGTCCTACATTGGGCTTTGTATTCTAGAGAACAAGAGATAAACTGTACTGTATTAAGCTAGTGAGATTTGAAGGTTTCTTTGATAGTGCAGTACACTCGAGCCTATCCTGGCCAATCTAACCACCATCTCCAGGGCTCGTACTCGGAATTGTGTTTCCCGGTACTGGGTAGCGCATCCCCCGTTCTGTTGCCATGTATTAGCCCTGTCTGCCTTGAGGCCTGACTGTGCAGCAATCAGACAGGCCTGCTTTCTCCTCTGGCTCTGCCACTTACTAGGCAATCTCAGACAGGTCTCCTGGCCTTTCTGAGTCTCAGTTTCTCCATCTGTAAACCAACAAAATCTGTTTTGTCAGGCTGTGGTGACAAGTAAGGTAATCTTTGTAAGACCCCTAAAGCAGTTCTTGACACATAATAGGTGCTCAAAAAATATCAATTCTTTCCTTCTCTTTCTCTTTCTTTCTTCTCAAGATGCAATGTGGCTCTGAATGAAGTGAGACTAATTGGCCCATGAGAACCCAGCCTGCAGAATCAGTCTCATCAGCACTTAATGCTATCTAAACATTTGAGTAGCTATCTGAGTCACTCACTGGTTATGTTCTCTCGGGTAAGCTTATAATCTCTTGGTACCTCAGTTTCCTCATTTGCAAAATGGGGGAGTAAAGGGTTCACACTCGTCTGGTTGTTCTAAGGAGTAAACAAATTATATTAACTATGTAACATGCTCGATACAGTGCCTGGCACATGTACCTACTACATATAAAGATTATATTCTATTATTATTATTATTATTATTATTATTATTATCATTATTATTCTCTGCCCCTTGGCTAATCTTACTTTGAAAAAGCTGTCTCCCAGGAGGGTCTCATTTGTGTATACTCGAATTTAAGAAAACCTAAGATCCAGAAATGTTACTCACACAGAGTGGAAAATAGGGGACATATTCTCCCGTGCTCTAATGTGTTTTAAAGCACTCTTCATCTCTAGGCTGGCTCTCAAGATTGTATGGTCCACTCTTCTTACATGTTTTTGTTAATCAGAATGAGACAATAAAGGTTAGGAGAGGAGAGAAGAAAAGAAAACTATGTCGAGATATCCAAGTTAAAGGTTTGCTCTGCACTTGGTGCCTCCACTCATTTATCCTCTAAACATTTATTTAGTGCCTGCGGTGTTCCAGGCATTGGGTCAGGCCCCCAGCGTGCATGAGTCATTGTCCTCACACTCTGATAGGGACGACAGACATATGAACATTGTGAGTGGGAGGATGGAGGTTTGTACAAAGTACTTGAGGGAAGACCAAGAAAGGATACCCAAAGCATCTGAGTCAGGTGGGGTGTGTGTGTGTGTGTGTGTGTGTGTGTGTGTGTGAAGACTTCCCAGAGGAGGTGACCTACAGCTGAGTTTTATAGGGTATGAAGAGTTTCTGGGCAAGAAAAGAGAGAAGGGCCTTCCAGGCAAATGGACTAGCACAAAGGCACAGAGACAAGAAACTGCCAGGTTATGGACAGGGAACCAGAGGCTGTGGTGTGCTGCTAAAGCATAAAGCATGAAGCAGAGGGAAAAGAGATGAGGTTGGTGAAGTAGACATGGACAAGGTCACAGATGGCCTTGTTCTTGAGGATGAGGAGCTTGTGTCTTGTTCTGTCAGCGATGAGGAGCCACTGAGGAGTTTCAGGAGCAAAATTTATTGACCATGTGGAGAATGGACATGGAGCAGGACAGGCTGAAGACACAGAGGCTATTTACGGAGCTACTGAAATATAAAAGGATGCAGATGATGAAGCCCTGATGTAGGGGTAGTGATAGCAGGTGGAAAGAAGTGGATGGATTATTGGAGGCCATCCTGAGACACGTCTATGAGGAAAAGTTGTTAGGAAGAAGGATGTGGGGTTTGATTGGATGCAGAGCAAAGCAATGGTGGCTTGAAGAATCCCAGGTTACTAGCTCTAGCGACGAGGTGAAGGATGATGCTACTAATTGAGGAAGAGGCAGTTCCATGGGGAATGTAACTGTGAGGAATGTCTGTGAGACATTTAGGTAGTGATGTCCAGCAGGCAATGGGATATATGGCTAAAGATATGGATTTGAGCCTTGTCAGGACAGAAGTTGTGAACAAAACCTGAGTGGATGAAACAGATCAAGGAGACTGTACAGCAAGGAAGCAAAGGTGAGACCCTGAAGAATGCCAATATTTATGGAGTGTGATGGAGAAAAAGCTACCAACGAAAGAGACAGAGACAGAATGAAGAGAGCCGGGAGAATGCTCTGTTCTGGAATGAACGGGAGTAAAGAGCTTCAGGAAGGCCAGGATCAGCAGTGTGAAATGCAGCAGAGAAGACTTGGATGATCTCAGAGAAGTCAGACAACCGAGGGCCAGGGAGTGAAGGGAAACAGGGACATAGAGACAGCAACGTGTTTGAGAAGTCTGGATGGGCTCTGAGGCGGGAGAGGGAAGGCACTGATATGACGTAGGAGAGAAGGCAGGGGATGGCGCTTCTGCAATGCTTTAGAGTCAGAAAGGGCTTAGTTAGACTCTCAGCTTCCACACAACCGTGTGGCCTGGAGTAGATAACTTAACCTCCAAGCCTGTCTCTTCATCAGTAAAGTGAATACAATAAAAGCTAGACCACAGGGTATACAGTAGGTGCTCAATAAATGGAACTGGAGGAGGACATGGGGGTCATAGGAGAGATTTTCTAAAAAGTAGGCAGAATAGAAGTGACAGAGACAGATAAGACAAATTCAGACATTGGTCCTAATAATGTCAAGTTGTGTCATTTATGTGCTGCTGATTTTTCTTGCTGAAATTGGGAGAAATTATGGGTTTCCTAGATCATTGCACTTGATGAAGGGAATATTGTTGGTTACAGACTGTGACAGAGTCTGTAATTGTTTAGGAAGTCACTGTGTCTGTGTGTAAGTCAGGCTGAAGTTCAGGGACAGTAGAAAGTAAAGATCACGGTGATAGCTCAGAAGTGCTAAGCAGAGGAAGAGAACAACTGAAGAAATAGAAACAAGATGGCAGATGAAACAAGGTCACAGGGAAGGAAGGAGAGGGCGGGGTCAAGGGCTGTCTTTAAATAAGAGGATGAATGTCCCCTGGCATTAAGCCTCATGAGAAAGTTCCTAAGTGAGCAAATTCTCATCTGGGTGGAAAAGAGTGATCAGCCATCACCCAGGTTGCCCATTTGTGATGCACAGGAAGAGCCAGAGTCCAGCCCAGCTGATTTACAGAGGTCACATCCACAGTTAATGGCAGAGCTGGAGCTAGAACCTGGATCCCTTGGCTCTGTCCATAGCATCTGCTTGGTTGAAATGAATTCAAACTGAAAAAATTAGCTTATCTTCTGTTGGCGAATTCCTCTTTTGGTGATCACTTCTTGCTGGATTGGAATAGGAAAGAGGAAACTGAACTAAGAAATTAAAACCCTCCATCAGAGAAAGTAGCACATTCAGGAAATGCTGCTGTTATATCTAAGGTCTCACCCCCTTGCACTATATACTATTTGAATTTATTGAGGATCGTAATACGTTGGTGCTAAAAAAAAACAAACCAAACCAGTTACGGAAGAGCCAACTCATTCTACAGATGAAGAAACCAGTTTGCCAAGCACACAGGGAATCTGCCGCCAAGCTGAGACTAGAATTGAGCTGTTCAGACTTCTAGCCACAGGAACACCCTTGTATGTGTGCAATGTGGCCAAGCAAGTGGAACTCTGGCAGCTTTGACTTGCTGCTCTCAGGAGCTCAGAAGGTAAATATGGAGGAAACAGGACGCCCTTTGTCTCCCTCTCCAGTTGCATCTCAGGGCAGCCTTTTAAGGCAATGATCCTGGCAACGTGGTATTGAGAGAGGAGTATCTAGACTGACCAGATAAATTCAGCTCTTTGCTTTGTGGCTTAATACTACCTGGCCTCTGTGAGCACACGTGTGGTGTTTGTCAGTCCTAACGGAGGTGAGATGAGATGGTGGACGTAGGAGCTCAGGTAATCACAGCCTATCCTCTGGCATTTGGGGATTCACCACAAAACAGAATGAGACCTTCAAACCCCTTTTGTGGGGCCAGCCAGCAATTCAGCTCTCTCTGCTGCCTGCCCCTGGCAACACCCTTGGCCCCTCTGCTTATCACTGACCGCTATCTTCTGATTCTAATTTACTGCCAAGTGTGACACTCAATAAAAGCCATGAAAATATGAGTTAGGAAATCCTTCCTTCGTCCAGCTACAGCCCCCTCCTCCAATCTCCCAAACCAAACAGATGTCTTTTGAAGTTATACAAAGGAGAAGGGAGCTTCCTTCGCCACTGGTGTGGCAATAAAACCAAGGCAAGGTTGGCTTGGTACCATTAATAAATGGCCTTTGCCATTTGTTCAAGCCAAAAAAAAAAAAAAAAGAAAAATGAGGCCTTGAAGGAGAAGAGAAAAGAAACAATAAAATAGGATTAAGTGATGGTTAAAACTCTTGTGCTCCCAGCTCAGGCAGAATAACCTCCACTTGACAGGCTGGAGAAGTGGTCCTGATGTCAGGCTCTGAGGAGGTCTGTCTAAAGATGGTAGACCCTGTGGCCACCCCTTCCTTCACTGTTACCCAGAAAAAGCTACAAGAGAATGAAGGATCCCTTCTGGCTAGGCAAATGCCCTAATATGCTCTTGGGTGGTAATGTCTTATTCAGAGCAAGGTGCATTGAGGCTGAAGAGGAGCTGACACTGAGCAGGCCTTTTGCCAAAGTCCGTGCATGGGAGGGAGAACCCAAGATGGAGCAATGGCACGTCAAACGGTGGAAACCAGTGGGTCACACTATGCCAGGTACCAAAGCCAAGATGCCGCTCTTGATGGTGCTCATCCCAAATGGCCAAATTCAGCTGATCTGACAGGAATTCAAAGAAAAAAGAGAAATGGAGATACACGTGTAAGGGGATGCTGTGATGAAAAGCCAGCTCTGATAGAAGCAAAATTCCCAATAGAAGAACTATTTCCAGGAACGGAGAAGAAGATGGGGTGTCAAAAATGACTGAGCCAAGAGAAAGCCATGGTGATGATGGGTCAAGCTCAGAGAACAGATCTCTTTTAAAAGCCTGGCTTTTAGGCCACTTTTTATTCTAAGCCCTATTCCTCGGTTTTATGTACTTCTTTCACTGTCCCCCAAGCCAACCCACCCCTCTATCTTACTTTCTTCCAGCTGGATCCTATGAAGGGAACTTGCTACAGCCTAATTCCATTTTGCTGGCATTTTTAGCTATTTGCTTTTGGGCTCTGGTCCTGCTTTAGGACTGAGATGGAATTAAATTAAGCACACACACCAGCAGCCAGTCTAAGGAAAATCTGTGGTGCAGGGACACTGTCTCGGACCTTCATTGCTCTTTCTTTCCTGAACACGTTCTCTCTGGTGTCTTGTTTGCTGCTTTGTCTCATCTCCCAGTCAACAGCTGCTTTTGGGAAAGGTGATCTGGCTGACTGTGTTTCCTCTCCCAGGGATGTTTGCATTTTAACAGGAGGTTGAGCTTTCTGACAAAAGAATGCCTTTTTATTTATGATATATCAGACAAAAGCAAGATGGTGGTGATTGGGAGTGGGTGGGTCTTTCTAATTTTCATCCCTGCATTTTTCCCATTACTTGATTCCCCATGCAAACCACATCCAGTCCCAAACTTGGTCCTCTCCAAGTTTGCCTGAAAAAAGTAAATGGTACCATTATCCCCTCACAATTAAAGTAAAAAACCTGGACTCCATCCCCAAGTCCTTCCTTTTCCTTATCCCACATCCAATCCATAGGCATGTCTTATCATTCTTCCTGTTCTTCAATACCTAAACTCCATTCACTTCTCCCACCTCCACTGCCATCGCCTTGGCCCACGCCATCATCACCTCTCACATGCAGCAGCCCTTACAAGTCATTTATTAGTCACTCACTTCTGTCCTCACCACCCTTTCACTACCACCATCAGGCCATCCTCATACAGCAGCCTTTAAAACACCATCATGCCATCCACCTACTTAAGACCACTCAGGACTTGCACGTAGAATAAAATTCAAACTCCTTACCATGGTATTATTAGTTGAATTGTTTCCCACTAAAAACTTGTATCTTGAAGTCCTAACCCCCCAGTACCTCAGAATGTGATCTTATTTGGAAATAGGGTTGGTGCAGATGCAATTAGTTAGGTTGAGATGAGGTTATAGTGGTGTAGGATGGGCCCCTAATTCAACATGACTGGTGTCCTTATAAGAAGATGGCTAATTGAAGACAGACAAACAGGGAGAACGCCCTGTAATGATGAAGGCAGGTCGGAGTGACACAGCTGCAGGTCAAGGGATACCAAAGATGCCTGCAGCCCACCGGAAGCCGGCAAGAGGCAAAGAAGGATTCGCCTACAGTGGGATCATGGCTCTGCTGATCCCTTAATTTCAGACTGCTAGCCTCCACAACTGTGAGACAAGAAATTTTGGTTGTTCAAAGCCACCTGGTTGTGGTTCTTTATTACAGCAGCCCTAGGAACTAATACACATGGCTTCCAAGAACCTGCTGGATGAGGTCTCTGCCTACCTCACTGAACTCCTTCTAGGCCATCTCACCCTTACTCCATCCACACTGTTTTTTCCTTCAAGTTCTGGAACAGAGTAAGTGCATATCGCCTTTAAGGCCTTTGCTTGTACTAGTTCGTTTCCGAAGAACACTGTTCTTCATGCTCTTCACATAATTGGCATCTTCTTATCTTTCTGGTTTTGCTTTAAATGTCACCACTTCAGAGAGGCCTTTCTGGACCATCCGACCTACACAGATTCAAAGCAACCTGCTTCTTTTCTTCACAGCACCCATTTCAACCTAAAATTGTTTAATTTTTTAAGCTATTTGTTTACTTTACTCTTCCAGCAGAATATAATCTGCACAAGGTCATGGACCATTAAAATGGGATTGCTGTTTCAGGCTGAGCTCACGGTCACTGGCTGGAAGGAGTTTGTTGACCAACACATCCTTGGCATTTCGCACAGTGCTTGACACATGAAAGGTACTCAGTGAATACATTTTGAATGAATGAATGCTACACTTAAGGCACATCCTGTTGTATCTCCCTTTATTGAAGGAAGGAGCACCCCCTCTGAAGCATGGAGTGCTAATCAATGCGGGTGATAACATGCCTTTGTTGGAATCAGAAATAGAATTAGAAATCAGGCCTCTAAGACTTAAAACTCACGTTTTTTCTACTGTCTCATGCTGAGAATATCAGGAAAATCCTTTATAAAAATTTTATAACTCAAGTCATATTTTAAAAGTACTGAGGTGGGTGGCCACTTAAAAGGAATCAGAGGTAAACCAATTTGTAAAATGAGCGACAATTTCCTAACTCATAATTTGTGGAAATTCAGCTTTGTGGTTATTGAGGCAGTAGGTATCCAGGAGCAAGCGTGATTGCTGCCTCTGAAAACATGATGATGCTTATTTGTACCGCCTGCTCAGAGGCGGATGAATTTTCAATATAAACTCCTTGCCTTCACCCCTTTTCCAGGGTTGGATGCCAAGTACAATGAATCGCTCCACAAAACCACCCACCAGTCTGTCCAATTTGAGAGCTGGTGGTAACTTTTTTTTTTCTCCCTGCCAATTTGGAAATCTCCCAGCACCTTGTTAATTTGACTCTCTGGGAAAAATGTGATCTTTGGTTCACCTCTGTGCTGGACAATGATTCACTTCCACAGCGCCTCAATCCATCACGCCCTCCATCCCCCCATGCACTTTTCCTGTTGCTCTTCAGGGAGGGGAAATGGATGGCGGATGTTCCCAGATATCTTGCTTTCAGGAGAGGGGAGGCAGCAGGGTAGGGGGTGGCCCTGTTCACACTGCCAGCGGCTGCAGCCCCCACCCTTGAGGGGGTGGGTGCCTGGCAGAACTTCCCGATGGCCTGTGTGACTGTGGAGCAGTCGGCCTCAGGACTGGGGGAGAATAGCCTGCGGTTTCTTAAATAAAGAGAACGGCCACTGAGAAAGGGGCTTTCAAGCTCTATAGTATAAGCCCCACAGGACAGGGATTTTTACCTGCTTTGTTCACGACTGCACCTTCAGTCCTGGAATAGTAGAGACCCAGACATCTTTATTGACTTAAGGAAAGAAAGAATGAACAAATGATTGTGCATGATTTCCACCAGCCATATAAGGCAGCTTAAACATGACAGACCCCTCTTTGTGGTTTCTTCCTGCTCTGAGCTCATAGCTCTGCCCACTGTACAACCATCTAGATCAAGCAGATTGAATCGGGTTCAAAACTCTCCCATCACTGCGCCGATCATAAGCTCCTGGAAGGTGGAGACTTGGAGCTCTGCTTATAACCACCATCTCTTTCTTTGGTCCTCATACTTGAAATTATCCAACCACATGGCCTGATTTCGAGTTCAGAAAAGATGGTCTCTGTCGCCAGGTGCAGTGCTTTTCATAGAGCAGGCTCCAATAAACACGTGTGGAATGACCACGTCTAGCCTTTGCCTTCCAGTCTCCCAGGTGGGATAAGGACACAGGGCAGAGAGCAGCAGTCTCAGTGCCCTGTTGATCTTGTTATGCGGGGACAAACAAATGATCTTAGCCACTTCAGAGGTTAAGCAAAGAGGAAAATAATACAAAAGCTTCCCACTGGCTACCACTTAGAAAACACCTGCCCAGTGCCAGGCACCGTGCTAGTATGCACTACATACTTCACAGGATGTTGGATGGAACTTTTCCTGCTGTCCCAACATTGGCATTCAGAGAGCAGAGCTGAGGCAAAGAGTCCTTAAGTCTCCCCAGACTTAAAGGGAGGAGCCAATAGTTGAGGCCAGACGCCTCCCTCAGGACTTCACAAAAGGCAACTGAACTGACTCTGACCACCCCATCTCCAAACCATCCCCTCCCCGAGCCATCCCTCCAGCAACTCCCTTCCTGGTCTATAAAACAGAGAAGGAGGAGTTGTTGACTCGTGTGGAGATTTTCGGCTTCTCCCTCTCCTTTCATGAAGGAAAGGAGCTTCCTCTCACCCCTGCCAAGCCAAGTGAAGGGGCACCAAGAAAATTGTTCAGAAATATTAGGGGTGCCTCCAAGAAGGGGACACTGGTATTTCATTCCCGGACAGTAATTTGCATACCCTCTTTGGTGCTGTGGTTAAAATGGGAAGAGCAGAGTATTGAGAGAGTTCTTAAGAGAGCTAGTGTGAGATCCCAAGAGTTTGGGGGCATATGAGAACACAGGGGTTCATGCTGCTTCTTGCCCAGTGGGAGGCCTGCTGGACCCATGGAGCCAGCCAGATAAGGAAGGACAGCAGTGTAATGTTCTATGTTCTTCCCCTTCCTCCAGCATCTCTGAGTTTCAGAGGGTATGAAAGAGGACCTCAGAGGCTCCCATGGCTCCACAAAGCAGAAAGTAAAGGCTAGACGGTGGGAAGGAGCCGTGAGGCTGCCCAGACAGCTGCTGGATCAAGCAAGGTGGTGCTTCCCAGGAGAGGGGTTGGAGGAACGGGCCTGGCCCAAGGGAAGTATAGTTGCCCCTCTCATAGAGAGTCCACAGTGACTGCAGGGCTGTGGTGGAGCTGAATACCACCCTCAAATAACCAACATGTCAACAGAGGGTGGAAGCCAGAGTGAGTGACAATCCCGGACATTTCTCCTGACCCAAAACATGAGAGGAGTTGAAGCCTAGGAGGGGTCCGGGTGGAGGTGTCCCAGGGGCAGATCACACATCCCCAATGCTACTCCAACCACCATGGTGGGGGGAGGAGTCACGCAGTGGACCCCGCTTGGAGTTCCCCTTGAGTCATGAACCTGGCTCACATTGGAGGAGGGAGTTCCAAATTAGATTCGAGATTGGTGCTTTAAACTAGATGGACAGAATAATTCTAACAACAGAAGTTGCCAGGAAACCGTGGATTCTGTCCAAGATGTCAATCAGGTATGAGCTTAAGGTACACGCCCCAGAGAGGGAGGACAATTCAACATAAGGCTTTTTGAGATAATGAGTGGAGAAAAATAAAATTGTCCCGTTTTACACCTTCTGAGTTCAGACTGCTTAATGCACTAGTTACACACACGTTATATCACTGCATGCTTAAAGCAGTCATATAAGGTGCGATACACAATCCTCACTGAATGGAGAGGAAACTGAGGGTTAAGAACATAAAATAACTGCCAAAAGTCACACAGGAGTAGGTATCAGTGCCTGTGATTTTTGCAGGACATCACCTCCCCCATTCCTCCCCATGGCCTGAGCTCCAGACATGCTTGCAGGCAGATGCTATGGGAGACTTAGAGCAGGGATTAGGGGCAAGACAGCAATGGATTTGTGTCATGATGCTGCCACCTCACACCTTGGGATTCTGGGCAAATGATTTAGTGAGTCTGAGCCTCACTTTCCACCTCTATAAAATGGGCACAGTACCTACCATTTTGCATAGGGCCTGGCAGGTGATGTAGGTGTACATTACTTACTAATTCTTTCAGCTCTTTTCTTGAAGGCCTAGCTCAAAGTGCACCCTCTCCCTTGATCTCCGACAGCATCAGGAAGATCTCACTGAACTCTCTATCTGCAGCGCTTGGCACTTCCTACAAACTGCTTTGCTTATGTTCAGTTTCCTTTCCACCTGACTACATCTCTCCCTAATGAGACTATAAGCTACTTAAGGGTGGGACCAAATTCCCTCTTCTCTGTATTCTCTAGAGCATCTAGCCCCCACACAGCATGGGCTCAGTTAAATCCATGCTTCTGCTGAAATACTGCTCTGCTAAACAGTTGGGAAAACCTGAGCTCTGTGGAAGAGAAAGAGGACAGTAATGACAATAACGGTAACTGATTTACTGAGCACTGACTCTGTGTCAGGCATGGAACTAGGTGCTTTAAGCACATTTTCTCATGGACTCCTTCCATCAACCCTGGCTAAAAGGTTTTGTTTGTTGGTGGGTTAGTTGGTTGGCTTTAGGTGACACTTATCAAGAGCTTCCCCTATGCACAAACACTGTTCAAAGTGTATTCAACATTTATTATCCCATTTAGACCTTACTTCAAAGTACAAAAGATCTAGTATGCCCATTTTATAGGCAGAAAAGGAGAGGTGCATGGGGCTGACCTGGTGGTGTAGTGGCTAAGTACGTGCACTCTGTTTCAGTGACCTGGGGTACGTAGGTTCAGATCCCGGATGTGGGTCTATACCACTCATCAAGCCATGCTGTGGTGGCATACCACATACAAAATACAGGAGGAATGGCACAGATGTTAGCTCAACAACAATCTTCCTCAAGCAAAAAGAGGAAGATTGGCAAAAGATGTTAGCTCAGGGACAATCATCTTCCTCAAAAAAAAGAAAAGAGAGAGAGAGCGAGCCGCAGACATGTTAAATAGATTACTTAAAGTCACGTGGCTAGAAAATGAAAGATCTAAGATTCAAATCCTTGAAATTTGTCTCCATGGCACAGTCTTAACCCCTGTGCTCCAGTACTAATGGGTTAAGTGGCTTGTCAAAGTGTATGGAGCTAATAAATGACAGTTTGGGGATTTGAACCCTCGGGCTCTAGAGCTCAGTCAGGCCCATGTTTGGGAGCAGAAGCAGGACTCCAAAGCAGCAGGTCATAGATGTAGCATTTGTTTGTTTCAATCTGTGGACCTCTTCAACAGGACAAAAGAGTTCGCCAGGCCCTCCCCTAACCCCTGCCCTTGTCAACAGAACAAGCTCTCCTGAGACTCAGTGGGAAGAATGGTGAGACTTCAGATGATGCACAAGGAAATACTCCCTTATTTCAATTGATCATAAATCAATTAACAGATGCCACCAGAAGTTAAATGCTATAATTTTAGGGATGTTACCGTCCTAGAGAGCCATCTCTTAGAGCCCCAGGGACTCAGTACCTTTCTTAGATCAGTTCTCTCTCTTTCTCCTGGCTGACCTCACAGTGTGACTTTCTTTCACCTTGTAATCCATTCTTCTCCCTGAAAAGGTGCCCACCCAGCTGCTACCCCCAGGGTTTGTAGATCCATCTCAATGTCCCCAGTGAACTCTCTCTCACCAATGACAAGAATCTTGCCATAGAACCCAGCTCCACAGAGCCCAGCCCAGCACCTAATGGCCAATACAGCCCTACGTGAGCCTGGAGAGAGAAATCAGAAGGGCTAGTAACCCGAGTTGGGCTAAGTCAAAACCCGACTCAAGAGGCAGATCTGATGTGTAGGGTGACATTTCTGATTCATGTTACTGCTATGAGCAGAGAGGCTTCTAATCTCTCCTGGACAATCAGCCCCGGGCTTTCTTGGGAGATTCTGGACCCCGTTCTTGCAGAGACCAGAAAAGGAGCTAGAGTCCTTCAGAAACTCAGACTGACTGTGATCATTCAGATTCGTGAGAAAGTAGGGTGGATGGATGATGGCAGCAGTGCAGATGATCAATAGTTTATCTGAAAGAGTCTTCATTTGACCACAGGATTCCCTGAAATACAATTTCACTTCCAAACAACTATTCACAAATTTGTATTAAATAAGACATTCAGGTAATTCTTTGCTAGAATTAGTGTAAGGCTGCATTCTTGGACCCAACTAGTCTTGTATAGGCTGGTTGATTTCTCTCAAAGACTAACACAGGAATGACATGGGATCTTCTCTTGGGAATCCCACTTAGGTCCAGTATTGCCTTCTGATGACTGGACTGGGTAGAAATCTATTCATCTGAGTGAGACCTACTCTCCAGGAGACCTCTTTCAAAAGCAGTTATCTGAATGTTAGTATTTTGGTGAGGGGTTCTTTTGTTCTTTCTCTCATTTGATTTTTTTCCCATCAAGTCTAGGGGGCAAGACTATGTCTTATGCATTGGCTTGGATTAAATATAATCTAAATTATTCTGCCCTCCTAAAAAAAGAAGTCACGGTTCTAGAGTTTTTTCCTCAATGGATGAAAAATTTACCCATGGCCTTTGCCTCACAGCTTTGGTCTAGGGGCTGCACTCATTTCATTATTTCATCATTGAGCACGGATATAATGGACAGCCAGGTGTTTTCCAGAGCCTCATTCTGTTCCCAGGCATCCCCCCCACCCCGGTCACCCCGTAGGGCTCTGCAGCTCACAGGGCACCCACATGAGAGCTGTTGGAGACAGGTTCTTACTTCTGAACAGTGGTCCCAGATCTTTGATTAAGTGGGACCCTTATGTTTGGCAGTTCCCTGTGGTTTGAAACATTAAATTTTGAGGGCCTAGCCCAAGGGACCTGTGTGAGTGCTTATTTATGAGCCATGAATTACTCCATGTAAACCTCATAATAATCCTATGAGGAGGTACTATCAGTACCCATTTTACAAATTGAGGATTTGGAAAGTTCAGGCAGTTTAGTAACTTGTCCAAGATCACTAAGTGGAGGTGTCAAGTCTTAAACCCAGGTGTGTTTGGTTCCAGAGCTTTGGCACAGAACTCTCTCCATTTGTTACTGCAAAAAGCCTGTCCACTCACGAAGTGATGCGCCTGGTAGCGCCTCTGGAGTGCAGACAGGTAATCTACAGCAGTAGTTTGCAACCCTAGCTACATACTAGAATCAGCTGGGATGCTTTTAAAATATACTGATGCCCAGGCCCCACTTCAGCCCATTGGAATCAGAATTTCTAGAGGTAGGACCCAGGCCCCAGTACTTTTTAAGCTCCCTAGGTAATTCTAATGAGAAGCCAGGTTCAAAACCACTCATCCACGGGAAAGAACTGAACTCACGCCTAGGAGAGTGTTTGGATTCTAGATCCCAGAGCTGACTGGAACTCTAACAGTTCCAATTATTGTTGGTTTTGCTGCTGCTGTGCTAGAATCCCATGCCTCCTCTGCCTCACAGAGAACCAGCAGCTCTATCCCCTCCTACCCGGGCTCTGAAATGTAAACGGCTGCTTTCTGTGTACACGTCTCACAGCACCCAGTTGCTTACTTGTCCTTGGAGAAGCCTCTCCCTGCACCTACACCCTCCCTCCTTGTCCCTCCTTGAGGGTTAGTCATTGCTTCTTGTGAGTTCCCGTGACACCATGATCATCGCCTCATGTAGTACTTATCTCACTGTATTGTCACCATGTGTTTCTAGAGCTGTTTCCCCCACCGGACTGAGAGCTGCACGGGGACTGGGGCTGTGTCTGGATCATCCCCATATGCCTGCTATGTGACAAAGCACTTGACACAGAGAATGGTCTCAAACAACGTTGGGTGAAAGAATACATTCAGATCTGAAGAGCTGGATTCTGATATCAGAAAAATCTTTAGAGAAATCTTTCTCCTGTTGCCACAGCCTCTCCTTCCATTCACCTCCATTTGACACAAAGAGTTTTTATACGCAGCAAAAAACAAAAGCAATTCACCTTTTAAGATTTGGCTTGAAACCTATCTCCAAAAAGAAGTCTCCTGGATTGTCTCCAGCTCATAATGATCTCTTTTAGTGAGTTTTTATGGTCATTACAGTCTGTATAACTCAGTTGTCAATTGTGTTCTTCTGTTACTGTCTTCAGTGGTTGTTTTTTTATTGTTCTTAGGTTTATGTTTTACCCTCCTAACAAGACCGTAAACTCCAAGAATTTAGGGACTTTCTCTAAGATAGTACATCATTTTGTTGCTCATTTGTTCAACATCTCCTGACAAACTGTAAGCTCTTTGAGACCTGATCCTCTCTGACATTACTCTTCACATGACAGCACCAGGCATAGCGCTGGCACATTCAGGAGCTCAGCAGGACTCTGTTAAATGAAGACACTTGGTAACCCCTTTTAGGCCCATACCCCAAACATACTAGGTACCCACGAATTATATTTGCTGACCAGGCATGAAATGAAAAAGCATAATTCTTCTTATAAGATGTGGTTCATCTGAAGCATGGATATTCTCAGATTAAACCCCATTTCAATTTCTTTTTTTGCTTTTTATAAATGCTTGATTATTTGGCTCCAAAATTAAGTGGGAAGTATTGGGGAAGAATCCCTCATCCACCTCCAAATCCCTCACATATCAATTTTACACAAAGTGCCTAAACCTTCCGTTCAAATCACCATGGATTTCATACATCTCCATTATTAGATTCAACAAGTGACTGCAGAGAAAAGACAGTGGTGCCAGCTGGGTTGGTTGGTGCTTGCACACCCACACTTGCACCCAAGTGTGATTTCTAAATACAGAATCAGGTCTGCTATTTAATTTCTTAATGAAGAAAATCAATGCACTGGCCCCCTCAGTAGAGATGCTGCCCTGCTGTATCAGCTACCAGGGTCCTCCTCTTTTTTGCCGATCAATGACACAGAAGTGTTCACGGTGAATGGCAGTCTTGGTACCCAAAGCAGGGCAAGCCACATTGCCAAACCATCATTGTTTTCTGCTTTCCTTTGGTGCAGTAAAAGTGTGAAGTATGGGGAGAGTAGGGGGACAAAAGGAAGAAATGAGCTCACCTGCCCCAGGAATCTGTTCCACCAGCCTGTCACCCAAAACCGAATCTCCAGCTCTATTTCTGGCCCCATAGCTGTTACTGCTCAGCATACACAGCTATTGTTACTGAGTTCTAATGAGCTGCAGTAAGCAGAGTAGGAAGAATGGAAAGATTCCCTATGTCACTAATAGGGAGGCTCAAAGACAGGTGCTCAGCAAAGCTGGTTGTAAAGCAGATGAGTAAAAGAAAGGAAGGCAGGCAGGCAGAGCTGGAAGACAGCGTGTCCCAGCGTGGGAATCAGAGGCTCAGTATAAGGTATCCTTTGGAACACTATAAGTGTGTCTCAAAGTCACCACCAGCCAGGGCTGGTTGTGATATTTCATCCCAGAGAGGAGAGAGGAAAAGGCATCTTGTTTGGCAGACCCACTGGCTGACCCAGCTCTACCCACTTGGGCATCACCCCTTCATTGTTCTTAGAAGTATAATGGCTGCTATGGAGCTCTCCCCACTCCAGGCAGCAGATCTGTAATGTCCACAATGCCATGGCTGGGAAGTTCAAGCCAAACGACCTCCGGCAGGAACCTGGGTCTGCAATGAGGCCAGGGGGGCTAGTCTTTGTCTTCAAAAGGCTCCCCCAGCATATTTTGCCTCTTAGTACAGAGTGACAGGCAAATGGATTATTTTTTATCAGTAGTGACTCAGTTTATCTCTTTTAATGGTGTCTTAGAAGAGCTGAGAAATGTATTGAGGGGATGAATGCTCTCTAGAGGCCCTTAATAGGGCAAAGGGGTAGGGCCCTTGCTCCTGACCCTTGATCTCCTTGGCTCTAGCTCCTCGATCTGGTCATTGAAAAAACACTAGAGAAAGATTTGAGGGAAAAATTAACATCTGTTTTATGTAAATTTTTATATGTTTTTAAAATTTGGGTCACCTGACTACACGTTCCCAGCTGAGGTCGACCAGGGTGACGCTCTGCCTTCTTGTTTCATCTCATACTGTAAACAAGTGCCTTTCTGCTGTCTATTGAGTGCCACGTTTCTCACATTTCGGTGTTTTCTTTTTGTTGGTGAGTTTCCTGTTTAAAATGGTCCCCAAGCATAGTGCTGAAGTGTGGGCTCGTGTTCCTAAGGGCAAGAAGGACATGATGCACCTTAGGGAGAAAATACATGTGTGAGATGAGCTTCATTCAGTGCTATTTCCCGTGAGTTTAACATTAATGAATCAACAGTGTGTATTAAATAAGGCATTTCTAAATAGAAACACACTTAGTACAAGGTTTCTTCAGTTGATGGAAATGATATGACCAGAGGCTCACAGGAGCCTAACTCTGGATTTTGCCCATGAGCAATGCTTCAGTATTCACTAATTCAGTGTTTACAGTGATTTTATGGGACATAATTACTGCAAATAATGAGAAGTGACTATTTTTGGCATACTTTGGACTACTTGGAATGGTTTTTATAGTATTTCAAATCACAGAGGCTGCAGGATAGATGAACAACAGAAGGAAGGGTAGGTAAGAATTTTTCGTACCTTTGTCTACCATCTGCCACTCTTTTCAACATATTATATCTCATTTAGTCTTCAAAAAACCTCTATGTGGCTGGTTTTATTGTCCTTTTTTCCAGGCAAGGAAATTGAATCCTAGAGATATTAGGCAACTGGCTTGAGGTCACATAGCATGGTAGGCAGAATTTTGATGTAGCTCCAAGATTCTTTCCCCTCCCCCTGTGCATGCCCTGTATCATCCCCTCCCTCAAGTGTGAGTGAGACCTGTGAACACGGTAATAGTTGTATGCCATGATTATGTTACATGGAAAAGGTGAAGGGATTTCGCAGATATAATTAGGGTCCCTAATCAGTCGACTTTTAAGCTTTGACTTTAAGGAAAATTGTGCTGGGTGGGCCTGACCTTATTAGGTGAGCCCTCCGAAAGAGGTGAGGATCTCCCTCCTGCTGGCCTTGAAGAAGCCAGCCGTGAGCTCTACAGCTGCAAGGAAATTAATTCTGCTGACAGTGACCTGAACTTGGAAAAGGACCCCCAAGCCTCAGGTAAGACAGCAGCCCTAGCTGACACCTTGACTGTAGCTGAGCTGTGCCCAGACTCTTCATGCATGGAAAATGAGAGAGAATAAATCAGCGTTGTTTGTGGTAATGAGTTATGCAGCAATAGAAAACTAATACACACAGCCAAGGAGTGACAGAGTCAGACTTCAAACACAGGTCCACTTGCCTCCAAACCTGATGCTCTTGTCCTTTACATGACATAATACCACACTCGGTTTGGTTTTTGTTCACTTGCTTGATTGCTTGGCATGGGAGGAGGGTGTTGGCGGAAGGGGATGGGAAAGACACTCAGATAGAATGGCTCCCTAACACTCCCTAACACAAAGGGAGTCTCTTTAGCCATAAGTGGTAGTAATAACCATTACAAAGTGGGGACCCTCTCTGTGTTGGGAGATGAAGGATGGCAGGGGACAGGTATTTCATTTCCTCTTTCTCAGGAATAAGTAGTGGGAATTGGGGACAGCAGCATTCACACAGGGACAAGCTAAGAACTCTGGGTGCCTAGTGCTGGATAAACCACATGAAACTGCCAACCTGACTGTTTTTGACATACACAAATGGCAATTACATATGATTCAACCAGTATATGTGAGCACAGGGTGTAACCAGTGGTTAGGAAGTGCCAGGAAAGAGACCAGAAGCAGGGACAAAGCCAGCAGTTCTGCAGGGAAGGACTTCTTGAGTGAGAGACGTGTGAATGAGGACACTGTCGAGGCAGGAATCAAAGAACTAGGTGCTCAGAGCCAGGAAGAGTAATGTCAGTGATCACATTCATGCGCCACCCATAGGAAATTTTAGTTAAGGGCTCTGCACAACTGTGGGAAGGATGAACACCTATGAAACCCAAGCCTAATCTTCAAATCTCTAACTTGGATTTAGTGATATCCTGTGTTGTGAAAGGGGAAGCACAAGGCAGAGAGGTCAGGGCTGGGATGAGGTTATAACATTGCAGGATTAGTATAAGGATAATAAATAATATATGCCATACATCTGGTATAGTACCTGGCACATGCTAAGTACTAAATTAATGGCAATATTGTCACTTGGCACTTCATTAGATGACGGAAAACTGCCTTGCTTACATAAGATGAAGGTAAGGGTGAGTCATCTTCAAATACAAAGATAAAAAGAAAATGTATGTGGCCCTGATTGGGAAAACCAGAGTCAGGCTGGAAGATATTTAATTCTTTGATCTCTGAACTTTCTCTTCTGGGTGGCATGCGGGAATGGCTAACACCATGGACAGCACCATGGGAGTGTTTCTTCTCTTGCTCCGGATCTCTTGAACATCAAGAGCAGAGTTCCGGGGGCCAGCCCTGTGGCCAAGTGGTTGAGTTCTCAAGCTCCGCTTTGGTGGCCCAGGGTTTCGCCTGTTTGGATCCTGACTGTGGACATGGCATTGCTCACCTGGCCATGCTGGGGCGGCGCCCGGCATGCCACAGCTAGAAGGACCCACAACTAAAAAAAAATATGCAACTATGTACCGGGGGGCTTTGGGGAGAAAAAGGAAAAATAAAATCTTTGAAAAAAAAAAAAAAAGAGCAGGGTTCCGGCTTCTGGTTTTCATCACAGGAGCCCAAAGATGGGACTCCACTCTGAAACAGGAATTGTTCTGTTCAAGCTTCCTGATCAGCACCAGGTTCTGGGGTGGAGGGTGTATCATGGGGCCTGGGAGGCGCGTGGAGTGAGAGAGGCCTCAGTACTACCTGCATGCTGCTCAGAGACATGCCCAAGAGCCCTTGGGAGCCTGTACTATAATTATTGTAGTTGTCCCAGCCCCAGAGTCCCACTTGCAAGTGACTTCACAAGTAATCATCCTCAAGACAAGACAGACTTTGCCCATCCTCCTCCCAGCCTTTCTTCCTCTCTCTTCTTTTACTCTCCTTATCTCTCCATATGCCTTCTTTCTTTCCCTTCATCTCCCAATCTAGTCCAATAAAGTCCACATCAGGCTGCAGAGGATTCAACCCCAAGGTCACCTTCTGCCCTGGCCTGGGGCTGCTCTCTCCTTGGAGAGCAGTCTGTCATGTTCCCTGACATCGTCAAAGAAAGCCTGGATAATAATATTTCCCTCCACCTTCCTTCAGACAAGACTCTTTGACTTTCTATCTTTAGGTCAACTGTCTCTTTCTGAAAGCTCACCTTGGGCTCAGGGAGGAAATACAGTTACTCATGGGGGAACGTGAGCAAAATGCCGGTCCACAAAGGTCAGAATGTCTACGACATGGCCAAGATTCTATTAATTAATTACTCAACTTATAACTAGCACACGATCTGCCTGATAAGTAATTTAGACTAGGCACTATGTTAAATGTGTTATAGTCATATTCAATCCTCGCAACAACCCACGAGGTAGGTACTATTATTGTCCACATTATAGGGATGAGTAAAGTGGAAGGTTAGGTAACTGTCCCCAGATCACATCCCCAATAAGTAGCTGAGCTGGGACTCCAACTTGGTCTGTGTGACACTTGGTCCATTCATTCAATCACCCTGCTCTGTTACCCCGCTATGCGTATTTGCGCTTCTACCTGCATTGTTGCTCTCACACTTCTGTTATTGGCGATTTCATTGTGCAAGTGATATAGCAAAATTCTGTTTTCCAGCTTCCCAACCCTCACTCAGTGCCGCCTACTCACTTATCAGTGCTGCCCTTCTTCCATCACAGACAGCCATGGCTCGCTTGCCCTTAGGTTGCCAGGCCTGCCTTGCTTTGAGGAGGGAAGCGGGTAAAACTTACCTGCATCTCAGGATCAGGTACAAGTCGCCATGGAATACCAAAGGGAGAGAGGATCTGGAGAATGGGCCCTTCTTTTGCCTCTCTGGTCACAAGACAAAAGACTCTGAGCGTTGTTTTCAATGGTCCAGAGTTTAGCCATTGGAAGGGTAAAAAAGGAGAAATGGGCATGCCGTTCAAGGAGCATCAGCTGGAGCCTCTGGGCGTTGTTTAAGAACCATCAATGAAAGGGGTGAGTAGGCTCACATGTGAGGGGATGGACTATAATTAGTTTTTGGGTGGTGAACATGATGTAATCTACACAGAATTCAAAATATATTATGATGTACATCTGAAAGCTATGTAATGTTATAATCCAATGTTACTGCAATTAAAAATAAATAAATAAAATAAAAAATAAAAAAAGAACCATCCCTGGACCAGGGCTAGGGAGATTGGAAGATAGAAGAGGAGGCGATTATAATAGCTGTAACAAAGGAACTAAACTGATTTGGGTACGTGGCTTAGAGAAAGTAGCCATTTTATTTTTTTGGACCTCATCTAACTTGCAAACAGGAATTGAAAGGTTTACGATTACAGTCCAAATATCACCAAGCTATTAAATGAGCTCTGGCCTCCTTCTGCCTTGGGAGCTGTGGGTCAGCGTCCTGAGGACAGTTAACCCCACAGGCAGCGCTCTTTTCTCCACCAGTCCATTGACCGTCAGTGTGAGGTCCCTCCCTCACTTACTGAAGTCTGGAGAAGGCATCAGGCAGGGCGTGGGTATTCACTTCTTGTAGCTATTGTAACATTACCACAAACTTGGTGGCTTCAAACAATAGAAATTTATTCTTTCACAGGTCTGGAAGCTAGTAGTCTGAAGTCAAGGTGTCAGAAGTACTGAGGGAGAATCTATTCCATGCTTCTCTCCTAGCTTCTGGTGTTTCCTGGCAAAACTTGTCATCCCTTGGCTTGTAGCTGCATCACTCTGCATCTTCGTCTCTGTCGTCACATGGCCTTCTCTGTGTGTCTTCATATGGCCTTCTTATAAGGATGAGAGTCATAGGATCTAGCACCCACCTCAACTGAGTATAAAATTACCATAACTAATTATATCTGTAAAGTCTTTATTTCCAAATAAGGTCACATTCTGAGGTTCTGGGTGGACATGAATTTGTGGTGGCGGGGGGGTGCTCTGTTCAATATTCAACCCAGTACCGCTTGCCAACAGCATTTTTGGCAGATTCCACGTAACCTAACAGGAAGGAAAGGATTTCGGTTCCTCAAGAGGATGGCTCAAGTAAACCTCAATGCAGGTGGCGAGGCAGAGAAGAGACGCCACTCTGAGCAGTGTCCAAGTCAAACTGAGGCACGCCCCAGCATCTAAGACATCTCATAGAAATCAAGCCCAAGGAGCAAAGAGAGTGAAGCAGAGAACTAAGGCAACGTCCCCCAAGGCTCAAAACAGAGCAGGCACCCTTCTGCTCAAAATGCAACATTTGAATCATCAGGTAAAGTGCCAGGTAACTCAATCCATCTTACACCCCCTCCCCACAAGCTAACATGGAAACAGGCAAATGCCTTCAGTCTCCTTTCATCTCCCTTCTAACCCCCAGGAGGGCTTGGGGACACCCAAGGGCTCTGGCCATGAGATGAGAATGGAGCTCTCTCAGCTTCCCTCTCTGCCAAGAACAATCCTGGGCAGAGGGGCTCAGAGCAAAGAGAAGAGCAGGACAAAGTGAAGCCTCAGGTTCCTCCAAGGTGGCCCTTTCTGCTAGTGGGGATGGATTTCTGAGCCCTTTGGGGAAGCGCTGTGCAGAACTGCATCCAATCTGGGCTAAGCAGATTAGTTCCCTCCCAGTGAAAGGTTCTGGGCAGCTGAGCAGGGCAGCTCCCTGCGCAGTGGCAGGGGGCTGTCATTACAAGGCCCAGATAGGACATAATTACATGCTTCCAGGAGGGAGCTCCTAATTGAATTACAGGGTGTCTCCTGAGCATCAAAGGCAGCCCATGCTCAGAGGTAGCCGAGCAGCCCAGGGGCAGACCCTTTGAGGAGCTGGTGCTGGGTAAGGGTCAGGCTGTGGAGGAGCTCAGGGATGCCCGAGCCCATCCTGGGACTCTGTGGAGCTTGCTGAAACTGGGAGAGGAGAGGAGCAAGGCATGGAGAGTGAGGGATAGTGGGCGCTCCCTAGTCCTCATGCCAGAGAGGCATGTTCTAGTCCCACGTCCCCCTGGGCTTGCTGAAAGCTGGAGGTGGTTGCCAGAGGACGTACCAGGAATTCATTCTGCTTCTTCCTTCATTCATTCAATAGACATTTTTCATGTCCCTTTGATTGTGAGGCATTCTGATAGACATGGGGAAGAAGACTCAGGTGCTCCTCTGGTCTGAGGACATGGCTTGCCCGGGGACCATCTACTCCTGAAGCCAACTTCTTTTTAGATCTGTGTGTACCCCACAAGCCAAAGCCAATTAGCCACTCTTCTTAACAAGTCCTTCTGAGTTGATTGGAGGAGGGGGTGTGCCAGTCGCCTTTAATGACTCCAAACTGAATCCCGACAAAAGGCAGGAGGCAGTGCCTCTGTGTGGCCACAGCCCTCAGTGGTCCCTCTTCTATAGCAACTCTCACACACACACTTCTCTTCCTCGCCAGACTGGGAACGCCCTGAGGACAGGGACTGTGCCTTTTCTTGCTGTGCTCAGCCCACAGCAAGAGCTCAACAAATGTCTGCTGACTGTACCCTGAGTGACCGATACCCACCTCCACCCTGCCCCCTGCTCTCCTGCTGCTCCCGACCTCATTGATTTGGAGGGCTCTCATAGGCCCTCCAAGGGATGCAGCGGAGACCCACCTGCTCTCTCTTATCATCACCCCTCTAACCCTTGGTCCTGGATGTCCTTAGACACCATGGACACAGCATTTTGATGTGGAGGAGGCCCCCTGCATCTGAACACTTGGTCCTGAGCCAGCCTTGCCCTATTTTCCAGGCAGCAGGCCAGAGCATCATCTGTTGGTAGTTCCTGATGGTGAAGTGACACAAAAAAGAATCTGTGCACCAGCTTGGGCAAGGGTGGGTCTGAGGCAGCAGTCAAGGGTGACGGATCCAGATTTCTGAGCTGGGAACTAAGGAATTTATGTGGCCCTTGCCAGATTCCCTAGGCCCAGTTACCCCTGACTGAAAAGGGAAGAAGCCAACGCTTGCCATTAAGTAAGAGATGTGGGACGTGCTCTTAGCTTCTTCCATATGAGGAGAAGAAAGTCTGCTGCTTTCAGCTTCATAACCTTATTCTGATGCTAAAATATGTAACATAGTAGAAAGAATACGTGATTTAGAATCAGAGCATCTAGATTTTGATACTTACCCTTAAAAGCCCTGTGTTCTAGGGTAAATTACTTAATATTTCTTAGACTATGTTGCCTGATCTGAAGTGATGATATTAACCCTAAAGGTATGACAAAATCCTTATACTTTTTTAATGTTTTCACATAAACATTAGAAGTTTTATTATGTAAGGAAAATAACAACAATAGTAATCTTTCCCTGAGGTCTGAGGAACGGTGAAGATCAGGTAATGAACACTGTGCCCTGTATTCTGATATATTCTCCAGAGCCTTCTGATCTCTCCATGGGGTCACCCTCATCAAAACAACTTTAAACAATTAGTGCCTAATATTTTCAAAGCATTTTACATCAATTAGTTCCTTTTAAAGTCGGCTCTTGGCTGTGTTTATTCTATTCTCTCCCAACCCCCAAAATAGAAAGTACATATTCTTCCAACAGTCCACATGGGTTAATTAAAATGCCATTTCCCTCTCCTTTGGCTGGAATTAACTCATTGTAGTAACAGTAGTTATCTTTTGCTATATTTCATGGAAAAAATGGAGATTTAATTAATTTTCAGCTAATAATCTTCTAAAACATGGGTCCCATGAGGAGGGGCAGATCATTAAAATGGACTGTTAGGAAGCTGTCTGGGAACTACTGGTCTAGTTTATGAAATCCACTAGGTTAGCAGGGGTTCTGGAAGATTCTGGTCTGATAAGGAAATTATCTGCTTCTTGTGTCCAATGAGAATTCATATCCCTGTGGAGTCATCCAGGGAATAGCAGAAGGTTCTGTGTTATGTAGGATGAAGGAGAGAGTGATTCAAGGGTTTTTCCCATTAAGGGTGGCCCAGTATTGGGCGGATAGTGGCAACTTCATGCTAATGTACCTCAGTGAAACGGAGACTCCTAGTTTCTTTATCTTATGAAGTTCTTTCCATCCCAGGACTAGAGTGGTAGATATTTTGCCTATTCTCACATTCACAGTTGAGCCCAGATATAGCCTCAAAAATCCTTTCCAAGATGGTCCCCTGGACGGCCACTACTAACTGACTGGAGCTGACACAAAAGGAGTCCTATTTTACACCCCAGCCCTGTGCCCTGGGACATGGGCACCTGACAGAGTCACACACTGTGCCACTTGGAGTTGAGAATACTCTGGCATCTGGGGAGTTTCCTGGAAAGGCATCAAGTCACAGCTCCAAAGATAAAGAGGGGTGCCTGCTGGCTCCGGCTAAGCGCAGCTGACCAGCTGTCCAGCAGTGGAGAGGTGGGGTGGGAAAGGCTGTCCTTCTGTCCCTGGCAAGCATGAGTGGCAGGAAAGCTTTCTGTCTTGGTCTGGAACACAGGCTGCTCTGGAAACCCAATCCAAGGGGGAGGTTTTGAAAGTGACTCAGTAACCAAATAGTGCTCCGGAAAATGACAGCAGATTATCTTCTGACGCTAGTCTCTTGGAAAGGACAGACCAGAAGAGGGTGAAGAGAGAGAAATGACCCTGATAGCCTTGAGATTTTTGCCACTGAGTATCACCCACAAGGAATGTTTTCTGTGGACCTGGGCAGAGGCCAGTTTCATCTTGGCTACTGAGTCTGTGGTCAGCTTGATGAATTTGAAAGGGCTGGGGGCTCCAGAGGTGGCTATTTTTCCCATTCTCCAGCCTACCGCCCCAGCACAGATTACTATAAAATCAGTGCTTTCTCTGAGGCCCTGTAAACCTTATATACTGTGTCAGTTTGGAGGTGACAGATGACTGTCTCACCTGGGACCTCCTTCTAAATGACATTGCCCACCATTTACCTAAGCAGGTAGCTTACCATGGAATCCCCAAGGCAACTTCATTTTTCCACACCACCATCCAGTTATGGCAGATTTACTGTTGGGTTGGGGGTGGGAAGGAGCTTGGCTCAACATAGGGCAACCAACCCATATCTGGCCAGTGGCCTCTGACGTGGTGAAGTTGGGGGGCGGGTGGGAAGGAAACAATCAGATTCACTCTCTTGAGAATTCAAGCTAGAAGAATAGAAAGATCTTTCTAGGTAGGAGCTGAAAGCACATATGGAGAAAAGACCTGTGAGATAGGACTGTTAGAAGCAATACCGGAGGAGGCCACAGAGAGAAGCAGAGGTGCCAGGAGACAGAGACCACGTGGCCCAGAGGGAAAGCATCAGAAAGACAAGGTGGTCCCTAGGGCTCCCTCAGCCTCTGATGGCTTTCTGATACCAGTTCCAGTCTATGCTGGATCCTTACAATCCTACCTTCTTGTCTTAACACACAGTCAGGCAAACATTTTGTAGTGAAGGAGAAAAGAGCACCACAGTGAGTGGTTTGTTTCCTGGGAGATATCAGTCTTCTTGGTATTACAGTGATGCTAGTTCTTTCTGTCCAAGTGACAGGCTTTCTTAAGGGATACTCACAGCTCCTTCTGGATCATTCACAGAAATCATAGATCAGACAGTAGACAGAAGGCAACCCAAGTACAGATGCCAACAGTGTGAAGGAGGGGGATATAGGGAATAGGATAAGAATAAAAGAGGAGGGGCTGGCCCCGTGGCCGAGTGGTTAAGTTCGTGCGCTCTGCTGCAGGCGGCCCAGCGTTTCGTTGGTTCGAATCCCGGGCACGGACATGGCACTGCTCATCAAACCACGCTGAGGCAGCATCCCACATGCCACAACTAGAAGGACCCACAACGAAGAATATACAACTTTGTACTGGGGGGCTTTGGGGAGAAAAAGGAAAAAAATTTAAAAAAAAGAATAAAAGAGGAGACAGGACTAGAGGAGACGAGGAGGAAGGCACTGAGGGCAAGCAGGAGTGGAAACCACAGCACTAGCATCTTCAGTGCCTGGAGCATCCACAGTAGAGAAAGAAACGCTGCAGCAGAGGATGTTTAGAAGACAGAGCAAGTGTAAGAAAAGAGTATACAAGCAGGGAGTAAGGTATGAGCAGGGAAATAAAATGAACACATATGAAGACTGCAGCCAGGGCCATGGCTAGCCCTGTGATGGTAGCAGAGTATATCCTACATCACACGGCTCGGAAAGAGAGGATCAGGTGGTAGTGGAGGGCATGAGGAGAAAGCACACAGGATACACAAGGAGAAAACCAAAAGGTAGACAAATCAAGACCTAGAGCTCTGGAAAAATATGGACTACCAGGAAGCAACAGCAGTATTAGTCATCCATAATCCACAATTTGTTTTGCAGCCATATTCTGAGTATTGAGTTACCATCAACATGTCACTCACTTTGAAAGTACCAACTAAAGAACCTACAACAGAGTGTTGTCTGTATCATAAATAACCGATTCTTCATGAGCCCTAGCCATCCAGTGATAAGTGAACTGTGCTCAGGCAGGCCAGATTAACCAGGCGGTGTCCAGGCATGCTGATCCTTAGCTCGAGAGGTAAGGATGGTGCCACATTGACAGCTGAGCTTAAATATATACACATACCTAGTGGTGACTCAGTTTTCAGAAAAACAAATTTTTCCGTAATGAATAAGTTTCACTTTCAACTTCAACTTCTCTCCGTATCCAGGTAATCTCCTACTTGAGTACCTGGTAGGCAGCACAGGTGTGAATATTATTTCTATGAATGATAACTTTCATGTCACCTGAGAATATTTACCTAGTGTTTTCCTTCATGGTCATTTAGCAAAATCCTCAAAGTATCTGATTCCTGAAAAATGCTCCTGGACTGGGCAGAATTTAAATATGGGGACTTTGCTCTATTTGTAGATCAAGGAGTTCCCTTTCTCCAACAATCAATTATACACGACTGACTCTATCCCAGGATTTCCGATGGGTCCTGCAAGCACCACTTAGTTTCTATTGTAAAAAACAACAAGAAAATAACACCTTGAATAACTGAAGACCACAGCTCTAATCTCTACTATCTTCCTCACTGAGTTGACAGGGCACAGCCAAAGGGTAGAGAAGGAATGAGTGCTCATGCACCATCCAAATACATCTGGGATGTTCATGAAAGATTGGGCAACAAGGAAGAGTTCCCACTTACCCACTTTGCTTTGCCCAAGTATCCCTTTCCATCATTCTTGTGAGTGAATGAGGAAACTTTGACCTTAAAAGCCAGAAAAGTTGAGATAAAATAAGCAAGGTCCTTGGCAGGATCTCCATTGGCATCCTTTTATTATCATCACCTGAAGCCCCAACTAGCATCATTCCAAGCAGTGCACAGGAGAGCCTACTTTGAGGATAAGACTGTTTTGTTTCTACTTGGCCAGTCATGTGATCATCTCCAATCACAGTATGCCTTTCTCCTCAAACCAACCTGACATTCTCCCAGGTGGGAATCTCCAACCCTGCACCACTGAGCTTTCTCATACCGGAGGGCAGACCAAGGTGAGAAGACCAGGGCCGGCACTCTGGATGCTTTGCCGCAAATGGTCCTTGACCAAGTAAGGCAGAGGGGTGTTGCCTGATCCAGTGTGGCCAGAGGATACTGCACCCTTAGACCCTGAACCAAATTCACCAGCATGGCTCTCGCTGTCCTGGAGATTTTTGCAGACATGTAAGGTTTAAGCAGACTTGGGGTGCTTTACGGATCCTAGGGTTGGAATATGTCCTTCTTTGACATAATCTTTGACAATTTCACTAATTAAGGAGAAAAGAAAAAAATTTTCAGGACGTGGGGCCTTTCTGGGCACAGTATCCAAAGCTTCTGCTAAAAAGGCCACATAGGCTTTAATTACTCCTTTGGATGCAGAAGAGGGAACAATCCTACTTGAAATGTTCCACTGTACTGCTAAGTACCCCCATTCAATAATTAAATATGGATTCCCTTCTTCGGGACAAATCTGAGACAAGTGCACAGCTCCACTGTGGTCCATGAAGCCATAGACCTGGTGACTGACTGTTTACCTAAAGCTGGGGAGAGATCTTGTTACTGGAGGCAGGCACTGAAGGTGGAAGAAAAGAGAAAGGGAGGGATGCCAGCTAAGGGGCAATTATCACTCCCTCCACCCCACACCCCCTCTCAAGAAGCTTGCAGCTTGTGAGTTTTCTCAATCACAGAAAGGACATTCTCAAGACAAATAATCTCCCTTAGTGGCTGGAAAGAGACTATCCTAACATCTTGATGAGCCAAGGAAAACTAAAAAAGCCTACTGTGTTTTACTTAAATTAGAGAACGTGCAAACTGTGTCCTGGATCACTCCAGATTTTTTTTTTTAGTTTTAGTTTTTTCTTTTTTCTATTTTTTAGGAAGATTAGCCCTGAGCTAACATCTGCTGCCAATCCTCCACTTTTTGTTGAGGAAGACTGGCCTTGAGCTAACATCTGCGCTCATCTTCCGCTATTTTATAACATGTGGGATGTCTGCCACAGCATGGCTTGATGAGCAGTGTGTAGGTCTGCGCCTGGGATCTGAACTGATGAACCCTGGGCAGCCAAAGCAGAGTGCATGAACTTAACCACTACGCCACTGGGCCAGCCCCTCACTCCAGATTTTTATAGATTTTGATGGAAAGATTCCTTGGGGTTGAAACTTTACAGAGAAAGCACCCCTGGAAGAGAATGGCCTGCATCATTTTGAAAAAATTTCATTATTTCATGGAACAAGGTCTAGTCTGCAGTGTGCTAGCATTACCTAAAAGATGTCCCAGCCTATGCTTGTCACCTTTTGTCAGCAAGAGATCATTAAGATAAAGGATTTTTTAAAAAAATTTCTATGGGCTCAAAATTTTCCTTCCTGAACAGTCTCAAAGTGAACTGAGAGATTAAAAATAGTCCACAATTTATTATTACTATTCTTAATTAAGACATTATAGTCACATAATATTCCCGGAGTTGCACTTCTGGAGCATCTTTCACCCAAGAATTTCAATGTTCTTTCCAAAGTTAACATTTTTCTGCTGGATAAAAATGAAAGGGAAATGTCCAAACCAGGAAGGGGGCATTAAATCAGTACCCTCTAAAAAGTCTTTTCCAAGCCTAACTTTCTATCATATCCAGCTCTGTGATCTTGGACAAGTCACTTTCCCTTTCTGAATCTCAGCTTCATAATTTGTAAAAATGGGAGATCAGATTCCTTCCAGCTTTAACGTCCTAATTTTGCTGGAAAATGTGTGGCACAGCCAATATTCCATTCTTCTTTGAAGGCGGCCTTTGCTATTTAATGACAGTAGATCTTGGCATCTGCATATTTGACATCTGCAGCTTTCTCTTCCCAGAGACCCCAAAGGTCCATGGGCTGCAATAATCTGCTATTTTGCAGAGATGTGTCATGAGCCTGGGTTACAGGAGCCAGTCACGAGTTTAGTGACTGACATTACCATGCTGGCAGCACCCATATCTCTGTGAGGTTTTGTTAACATCTGCAGCAGGCTCAAAGGCCATAATTCTCATCGTGTCCTGTAAGTGGTAGTCACAAAGCATAGGATTCTCCTAGAGCATGAAGATGTCAATAGCATCCCTCTCGAACGTCAAAAGAGTTTATCGTAACGTGGGTTTAAAGTAATCATGTACCTACCCCCACCCACTTCATCTACTTCACTACTACATCCTTACCAAAGGTTACTTAAAAAACTTTAGTGGCATCACAGACACAGCAAAGAGCTTTCAAACCTCTTTTATTGAACTTATCTCAGCCATACCACTTCTCCCATGTGTTTTGATTTGTCTGCATATGTTGTATTCTTTCCTCTGGAGAATAAGATCCTTGAGAGCTAAAATGACAGCTTGTCTCACTCATTTCTTTATCTCCAGTACCTAGTAACGTACCTAGTAGGTAGCAGGTACTTAATAAATGTTTGTTGAATGACTGACCATCTTCTATGAGCAGGCACTGTGTTAAAGGTGCATTTGCTTCATATTTGTATGTAGTACTTATCACATCCCTGCAGGATAGATATCATTATTCCTATCATTCTAAGAAAACATCTGGGACTCAGGAGAAGTGACTTTGTTCAAAGTTACACAGCTGGTGAGTGATGGATTCACATCTGTCTGTCAGACTCCGAAGTTCATGCTTTTCTATACTACCTTGGTGCTAAGCACACCTTTGAAGAAGTCAAGCGTAAATCCAAAAGAGCGAATTCAAGGACCCAATATTATTGATAGAGCATAGGCCTGGCTTCAACCTGATTTGATTTACAGGAATACGGTGAGAGCAGAATTTACAACACACCAGGCTTGGTAGGTAAATGAAGCTACTCAGAGAGAAGGATTAGAAAGCAGAACTGTTCTAGGCATCACACAAGGTTTCGATTTCAGTTTCCAGATTAGTATGGTAATTAGCAGGGTCTTAGGGTAAGAGCTGGGTTCTAGCTAAGTTGGAGTTGAAATTTGGAACTGGAAAGCCAGCATTCATGATTCACTTAAGCAAGTCATTTGAAAAGCCACTTTCCTTCCCAGGTCTCATGGTTTGTCAAGAGCTTGAGAGCCTTTCAACTCTAGGTTGGGACCAGGTCCTGAAGTTGGACCTGATCCTGGGACCAGGAGCTTATTCAAAATGCAGAATCTCAAGCCCGACTCTAGACCTTCTGAATCATAATTTGTATTTTATCAAAATCCCTGGATGGTTTATAGCACACTAAAATTCGAGACACACTACTCTAGAAGACAGCCTAAAGTCATTTCTCTCTCCAATATTTTATGAGTTTAGGCTAGAAGTCTTCATGGTAAGCAAAAAACGTGCTGGTTATTAATAAATTAATAAAACCTTATTAATTAGGGTCCCATAGAAATTCCAGTAACCTGGTCACCTCAACCATGTCTTCGGAAGAATATTGTTAATTCTTCGATAGTCCTATTAATGGCCTCATTTACTAAGCACATACCATGTACAAAGAACATTGTGCACAACATCTTGAATCATCATAATAGCCCTGCAAGAGAGATATTATTATCCCCATTTTACCAATGAGGAAGTAATCTCTTAAGTCAATAAAATTTCCCCAAACTACATGGTTAAATCAGTAGTCGAGCCAGAATCCTAACCCAGAGTACTTAGAGCCCTGCTACATCATACTGCTTCCAGGGGTGAAATCACAATTAAAATAGCAAGTGTAGGGCTGGGATGCGAGGAGAGACTAGCAGGTTTTGGACTCATTCTTCTCCGATGAAGAAGAACAAAAGGGTAGTCTAAAGTCCACTGAAATCTAAAAAATAATGCAAAAGAATAGATGGAAATATATACGTGTTCAGCAAACCCTAGAATACCTGGACCAGAATCTCAAACTTGTGGAAGTTGATATACGTTTAGAACCAATATCACCCACAAGTGATAATTCAGGAGGCTCATTTACACCAAGATAATATACAAGTTGAAAATGCAAATGGGTTTGAGAAAGGTTTAGTCAAATTCAGAGATCCTAGGTGCACAACTGATTATTAATGGGACGAAGAAATTGGGACGAAAGCCTCTAATTTCTCAAAGACTACCCTTCAGTGCCTCTGAGAGACAGGTACTGAATCAGAGGAACCATGAGTCTGTCAAATTAATGTTATGTCATAGCACATTAAAATTTGAGAAATGCTACTCTAGCAGATATCCTAAGGTCATTTCTGGCTCCAACATTTTATGAGTTTAGGCTAGAAATCTTCATGGTAAGCAAAAACTAGCATGCCATTTAATGCCTGACAATAACCAACACGAGAACAAACATACGTGAAATTTCACAGAGTTTGTCTTCCCAGTAAGGGCCTGTCCTTCATTGATATGTACAGATACTCTCCCCAGAGCACATATAAATGGATAGTATTCTCTGGAAGGCACAGGTTTTTACTTATGCTAACAAATGGTTATCCTTCCCAGAAAAATGACTAAACAGCTCCAATAAATCAATTTGTCAATGGCTATTACACTTCAGGAGACAATATCCTCTGTTCCATCTTTGGCTAGTGCAAATATGACCTACATTGAGGGCCTATGTCTATCATTCAGAAAATCCTAGAGCTTGGAGGAACTGCAAAAAGATCCAACCTTGCCTCTAGGCAAGGAAAATATTGTTATTCCCACTTTACCAATGAGGCAGTTTAGTTCTTGAGCTAAGACTAAATGACTTGCCCAAAGTCACATTATTAGGAAGGGATTGAGGAAGGACAAGAGCAGAGTCCCGTGTATGACTCACTAAGCTCTGTTGTCAACAGAACCCAACCCCTTTTGAGCTCTGTCCATGGCTAATCTTGGAAGAAGCACTTGTCACAACTCTCCCTCAGTTCTATGGACCCCCTTTTCCATGAGTTCCTTCCTTCACTCTTCTAGAAGTTGTATGTTTTCATTTCCCACTGCAAGTGTTTTGAGCATGTTCCTGGGAGTAGTTTGACACCCCACCCCCATTCCTATACACCCCTGTTGCTCTCCACACCTTCTCCTGCTACTGCTTATTGCTTGTGGACATGAGCAGGAATTCAGAGACAAGGCTCCCCTTTCTCATTCCCATCCTTCTTGGCCACCCTGGACAGTCTGCCCTCTCATAAGCTGCAAATCCTAGGGAAAGTCCTTCTGCTTTCTTCTCCAAAGCTATCCATCTGAGAAAAGGACAGAACATCCAGTACAAGAAGACTCAATGGGGAGAGTCCCTAGAATGATAAAGGTAATAGAAAGGCAATACCCACAGTGTCTAAAGGACTAAATGAGGCAGCGACCTGAGAAGTATTTCAGGAAAATTCTGGACTGTGAAAAGAGATGACCATACAGAAGATGTATTTCCTCCCACAATTCCTAAGAGGCTTCTCCTTCCCTGCTTAGCCAGATTTTGGAGATTAGACCTGTGACTAAAGAGAGGTGGCTGCTGCTCTGGGAGCTCTGCTTCTCCAAGATACTTCCAGTACCCAAGCCATAGTCACATATCTCACCTTAACTGGGCAAGCCTTGAACCATAAAATAGCCTATGGGCATTTAAAGAGAGTGCCAAGTTTCAATCAATTTTTCAATTTCCAAATTGAAAAAGAGGTGCCTGAAATCTGGTTATACAATACAACTGCAATATGGTACTGGGAACAAAAGCCAATGCCACCTGCTTTCTCGAGGATGTCCTGATTGGGTTATCACTCTCTCAGAATGGAAAGGATTGGCTTCAAAGCTCATATAAGCCCAGGGCATGAGGAGAGGAGGGAGGAGTGACTCAAGCAGTCTCCAAGCTCTTGCTTAGTCACAAGAATTCTCCAAAATCTCATATCAAAACTTCTGTCACCCTGTACCTCCACCAGCCATCATTTTGAGTCTCAGTGGACAAAATGTTCTAGGTCCTGAGATCCTGCCACAGGATTCCTTGCCCAGAAACAATTTAAAGTGAGAAAATTGAAGGAGAGTTTGGAAGCAGAATCTGCCAGTAGTGTCTGCTGATCCTGCATACCTGTGATGGAACCAAAGTTTAACATTAACACAAACATAAGGAAAAGTTTTAAAGAGTGGTACCGAAGGATAGAAGGGATGGAGGGGATAGACTGTGGAAAGGTTACTTACACAGTTTCATCATTCTTGAACTCCAAGTCCCCATATGTGTCTTCAAAATCCTCACCACCACCCTTGGCTGTCCCTTCTACTGTCCTAAAGGGGACGATGACTGTGCCCCGGGCACCTGATGTCCGCAGAACCTTGACCTCCATGACACCAATGCTCTCACTGACATGAATAGTGTCACATTCAAAAGTGAAGATGCCTGCATGGTCATCATCCAAGATAGTGACTGTGGCCACACAAGGGGACACCAGGACAGCCCGAGGCAAGGGAAGACTATTGAGTACTGCTGGAGGCATCCCCTCCTCAGGCTGCTCCTCCTCTATGCGGACATTGCTCAACCTCACAAAGAAGTGTTCATCCTCTTCAAAAATGTCATCATCAATGATGCCCACAGAGAACTCCTTCTGGGTCTCTCCTGGCTTCAGAACCACAGTGCCCTCCGTGAACTCATAGTCAGCCCCAGCATTGGCAGAACCATCCTCTGTTTTGTAGTCCACATACATGGTCTTGGACGTGTCCCCCCCTTTCCTCACCACTGTCAGGAGTACAGCCCCACAGTTCTCCAGGCACTGATAAGAGCACGGATCAAAGAAGACCTTGGAAACAAAGTCCTCAGGCTCATCGGTGTGCACCTCGCTCATGCTGGAGGCCTTTTTGGCTTGTTCTGCTGCATGTTTCTTGAGGATGTTGCCTGCGCCAGTCATCATACGGGTGGCTTGGATCCGGTAGAAGGCACGGCTCTTCTGTTGATGGGAAAGAGCATAGTAATTGGCCATCTCTACCAGCTGATCTAAGTCCTTTTCTGGGTATTTTTGCTTCAGATCCTTTAGAATCCGGATCATCTCCCTGCGGGACTCATCCACCTCCTTCCCTTCCATGGGCACCAGGTTCCCATCCAGGAAATGGGAATTCATCATTTTACCATCCATCTCGATGCCCTTGGGGTGGTCACCCTCTGTCTCTATGATAATTCCTCGGTGTTTATCTGTGCGGTACTTTTTGTGCATGTATTTGTAGAAGAGCAGTCGCTTATCTGCCACCCAGGCCAGAAGGACACACACTGGAAAGAAGAAGAGAGTGAGGAGGCCTTCCCAAACCTGGACCACACCAGGAGAGAAGACTGCCAGGATCATATAGAGCCAGATGTAGGCAAAGATGCTCCAAGCAGCAGTGACAAAGAAGACTCGTAGGTGCTTGATCTTGCGAGTCTCTCCATCGGGGATCACATAGACGCAGATGCCAATGATGATGAACATGTTGAAGGCTGCACTACCTACAATGGTGGAAGGTCCCAGATCACCAGCAATGAACCCATGACCACACACCTCAATTAAAGAGAGGAGGATCTCAGGAGCAGAGGAACCCAGGGCCATAAGGGTCAGGTTGGAGACAGTTTCGTTCCAAACCCGAATCGTGGTTGTGCTGGTCTCTCCATTGGGTTTTTTGATAGTCACCTCTCTCTCTTGAGAAGTGATGACTTCAATAGATGCCATGAAGCGGTCAGCAATGATGGACACCCCAAGGAACATGTATATCAGGGCCACAAAGTAGACAATGACCCTGGCAATCTTGTCCCCAAGGGAAGGGTTCTCTGGGTACCAGATTGGTAGGATGACACCCTCTTTGCAGTCCGATGACCCTGAACAGGACTCATTGTTCTGCCCTGTGCTGGGCACATCCCCTGAGCCACCAGCCTCTGCCCGAAGACCATTCAAGAAGAGCACAAAAGTAATCAGCCCAAAATGGAGGAAGGCAGAGGTGAGAGGCTGTAACCTTAACCACGCCATGCACGAGACTTAGCCCCCGGCTTCCACTGCAGCACCAATGGTCCTCCTGACAGGCCAGAGACCTAGAAAAGACCAGAGAGGAAGGAAAAGGCATGAGGAAAACGGGGACAGCAAATGGCAGGTTCCCACCAATACAAACTGATGTTTCACCTCGAGTGACATATTATACTAACATATGGGGCGGTCTCTCACTTGGAAAAATAGATGTCAATGGGAGGCATGAATAGCTGTCCTCAGGACCATCTGGTGGAGACTGAGTTGAAACATAGCTTAAAATAGCTGGGAATATTGGTAATGGAAACATAAGTGATACCCTTCTAGTCCTGTCTCCTAATCCCACTATCTGTGAGAGTTCTCAAGAATCAACTTAACATAGGCCAAGTATGACATGAATCTTCATCACTACTTATACTGTTCCTAGGGTTTTCAGCCTTCTTTACCCCACTGTCATCATACTCAAGAATCTTGCATAACACAGGTTTGCAAGAGTGCATACTGAATTGAACTTTTATCATGGGCTAATCCCCCAAAATAGAACACCTTGCTTCGTGTGCAATTGAGCCCGCTTAGGAAAAATTCCTTCCCAAAATGCAACACTGAAGGCAAGCTGTAATTTTGAGATTGCTTGGGAAGTCATGAGAGTTGATTCTTTAGTGAATGCTACCTGCAGGGTGGCTAAACTGAGGCTCTGTAAGCTGTGCCCAAGACCCAGTCCATGGCAGCCCTTAGCGCTGCAGCAAAACATGCTTATGAAACAGTTTAGGCATCCAGTTACAGGAAGATGAAGATCGTCAGCTGCTCAAATTTCAAACCCAAACACTGAAAGGGCCAAGTGGTAGAAATCACTATTAATAACCATGCAAGTTGTTCTCAGAATTTTTTTTAAACTGTAGACAAGATTTGGGGGTGAAATGCAGCCTCATCTGCTAGCCTCAAACCACTAAAAGGTGAGCACAAATTCAGAAGAATAGGAAGAAACTCAACTGTAATTAACAGACTCATCTTTCTATTCATTGCCTCATTCAGATGAAATGAAAATGTAAATAACCAAGCAATAGCTGGGGAAAAAAAAGCTACTTGCCCATTTTTTCCACCTCTGCTACAACCATGTGAGGTGCTTTTAGTAACAGAGGAATGCTGATTTGCATCCGTACAAGCGTTACAGGATTTAAAGTCCTGGTCCTCCATATCTGTTCTTCCTTCTCCACTATTTCCCATCTCAGAAAACAGCACTCCATCTACACAGTTCCTCAAGTTAGAAAATGGGTGTTAGTCTGCCAGCCTTCCTCTCCCTCCTGTTCCTTATCTAAGCCAGCCCTAAATCCTATCAACTCTCCCTCCGTCTCTACCACCACCATCATAGCCCAAGCCACCACGACTCCACACCTGATGAATCTACTGCAGTAACCTCCTAACTAAACTTGCCCCTTCAACTCTTGCTGTTCTCTTTTCTATTTCCTCACAGAGACACAGTCATCTTTTTTTAAAAACCCAAACCTACGCTATCACTTCCCTAGTTGAAGCTCTTAATATAAAGATGAGAATGCTTACTATGACCTACAAAGCCTCGCCTTCATCCTCCTCTTCCCCCTTCATCTCCTACCACTCTCTCTCTTACTACATTTCAGCAACAATGGTCTTCATATCAGGTCCTGGATGACCCCAGGTCATTTTCCACCTCTGGAGCTTTGCACATGACATCATCCATGCATGCCTGAAATGCCTGTTTCTTCTTTGTATCCCCACTGTTAACAAGGCTTTAGATCTCAGCTTAAGTATCACTTTCTCAGAAAAACTTTCCCTCACCCCTAAAAATGGTCCACTCCCTTTGTTATGTTCTCTTAACAGACTCTTTACTTTTCCTTCATGGCATTTATAAAACTTTGAAATTACATGTGTATTTATAAGATTATATGATTAATGTCTAACCCACCCATTAAACTATGAATGACATACAGGCACAGACTATGTCTATTCTGTTTATCATGGCGTCCTAAGTAGTCAGTTAGTAGGTGCTCATTAAATGTATGTTTTTGGAATAAGGAAGCTTCCTCAGTGCTATGGACTGAACTGCGTGCCCCCAAAATTCTTATGTTGAAGCTGTTGAAGCTCGAAGCCCCAGTGTGACTGTATGGGGAGATAGGGCTCTTAGGAGGTAATTAAGGTTTAATGAAGTCATAAGGGTAGTGTCCTAATCTGATAGGATCGGTGGCCTCATAAGAAGAGGAAGAGAAAGAGAGATCTCTCTCCACCTGTGAGGACACAGCAGAAAAACAGCCATCTGCAAGCTAGGAAGAGAGCTCTCACTGGAAACCAAATTGGCCAGCACCTTGATCTTAGACATCCCAGCCTCCAGAACTGTGAGAAATAAATTTCTATTGTTTAAGCCACTCAGTCTCTGGTGTTTTGTTACGGCAGCCTGAGCAGACTAATACACTCAGACATCGGCCTTCTTTAAAGCCATATTATGATCTGAATTATAGACTTTTGTTTTGGGAAAAAAAATACATAGATCTCATAGACAAATCCTGATTAGATTTTTAGAGGCTATGTAGGACCTCTTTAAATTCCCAAGGCTTGTACTCAAAGAGAAATTCCCTTTGGGACACGTTATGCCCTGGTGTGTACTGTAATCATGAAGACCTTCCTCCCAAAGGGTTCTGTGGATTAACTTGGTTTCATATTCCCCAGAATGGCAGCCAAGTGCTGAGGTCCACACTCCTTTTTCATCCAACTGCTGGGGGTCATCACAGCAAGTGCTTGGGGCTTTGGCCTCCCTCGGAAGAGAAACGGTTACAGGGTTGACTGTGGAAGAGCAGGGTGGTGCAGATGTCCAGCATCTATACGCAAAGGCTGGAAAAGCTCTCATAGTCTGTGATGTACACAGTGACCCCATTCACAGGTTTGGCACTCACCCACCCTGGAGAAATGCAGACAGAGAAGGATCTTGGCATTTTGCCTTGACCTCTGAAAACTCGACACGTTGTGGATTCTGATAAGCCTCATGCAGGAGGAGACAGAATGTGGGCACAGCTGGAGCAGCTCTTTGATCAAGAGCCAACATGGTGACAAGAGGTGTCAGCTGTGTGGGCTAGCCAACCCCAAAGGGGTGAGCTATCCACAGGTTAGGGAAGAGAGCTGGCCTTGTGCAGTCAAAGAACATGGAATATTGCGGTAGCAGAGTTATCCTGATTAATGGGGGACAAGGACTCCTACTTATTTTACCCACCAGGAGAATCAAGGAGGATCATGGTCTTTGTTCTCCTCAGTCTCGCCAACACTTGTGGCAACATGTTTTTATGGGGAATCTGCTACCACATGGTCAGAATCAGAGGCCAGTTTAGAAAGACTGTTCCCTTAGAAAACAAATGAACTGAAGAAAAGATGAAAGAAAATAAGGCAAGAAGGTGGCTAGTAAAGGCCTGCACCAAGTTTTTGGAATTGAAGGTGGAGAATGAAGTGGGAAGTCCCAGTTGTTCTTTCCAGCCCTGCCAGGAAATGGTTTCTGCCTGAGATGTTAGAGACTGGGGACACCTCTGGTGACCAAGTAAGTGGTCATTTTTTGTGCCATTGCCCCAGTCCTAGACACCAACTGAGACAGAGTTCAACCTCCTGGGGATCCACTCCAGCTCCTTAGAGATCCAAATGATCTTACGTGATTCTAGAAGACTCTTAATCAGTCCTAAAGCATACTGAGGAACATGACTCAGCCCGAGACCCTCAGAACCACCCCAAATAATAAAGATATCAATAATAGTAATTAACAGTTATAAGTGCTTGCTGTGTGCATAATGTTAAGTACTTCCACATTTAATCTTCATAACAACCCCATGAGATTAGTACTATTTTTATCCCTATTTTACATTTTGGGAAACTGAGTCTTAGTTAAAGTCATTCACTCCAAGTATAAAGCAAGGAAGTAGCAGAGCCGGAATTCACAAAGAAGACAAAAAATTTATGGTTTTAACCACTCTGTTTTACTAAGACGTCCCACTTTGTGGTAGAACACCCATGCCCCTCAGTCAGCTTCCAGTCTCCTGTGGATTTAGAAGCAATATGACTGCCCCACACACCGTCACAGGAGAGACTAGCCATTTGGTAGAGTTGCCTAGTCCCCAGGCTTACTGAGGGAGTCCTGCCTGATGCAGTCTCCTCTCAAAGATGCTCCTTCCCATCAGTCCAGTTTGAAAAACATTAGCAAAAGCCTGTGAGTTGCCAGGCCTGGTGCTAGATGCTGGTGGGCAAAATGAAAAATAAAACACAGGGTTTGCCCTAGAAGTACAATCTAGCAGAGGTGAACAGCTGCACATATAGGAACTTTTACTATAATAAGTGAAGGTGAGGGCAGAAGGTTGTGGGAACACGAGGAAGGCAATGAGCCAGCTTGGGGATTCAGGAAGGCATTCTAAAGGAGGTGATCCCTGAAATGAGTCTTTAAGCATGAGTGAGCTTTAGTCAAAAAAAAAAAAAAAGAAAGAAAAGAAAGTGGGAAGGGCATTCAAGTCAAAGAGAACAGCCCCAGCAAAGACACGGAGACATGGAAAAGCCCTCAGTGTGCATGGGATTACAAGGAGATCAGTGTGAGGCAGGAGGGGCAGAAGACGAATGTCCAGAAGCCTGGACACATAGGGAGGACTCAATGCACAGCAAGTCTTACATGCCAGGCTGAGAAGACGGGATTTTATCCTAAGGGCAGTGAAAAGCCAATGATAGGATTTCAAACAGGAGAATGACACGGTCTGATTTGTATTTCAGAGAAACCAATTTGGCTAAAAGGTTTAGGACGGCTGTAAGACGGACAAGACGAGAGCAGGACGATCAGTTAGAAATCTACTAGAAACAGAAGAGCCACAGACAAAGAGGTGGGCCTAGGGTATATTCTGCATATGATGACCCTCTGTCCCATTCCTCTTCCTCAGCTGAACTGATGCCCTGGCTTAGCCCACAGCCTCTCATTTCTTTCCTGGATTATTTTCCTAACGCCCCCAGGGCCATCTGCAAGGTGTCTGTGTCCTCAGCAGTAGCTCCTGACATCTTTTAATATCACTGGCAAATTTAATTAAAGTTACTGTTCCTCTGCTCTTCCAGATCATTAATAAAACAGTGCCACCAGGCCAGACTGAGCAAATTCTCCCTCCTGCTACGCACTCTACTTTCTCCAATGGGAACACTGCTCCAGGCCTGTCACCAGGCTGAGTAGAGTCGTCCTGCTCTGCTTCTAAATCTGGGCCCCTGCACAGGCATCACAGCCAATTTACATTAAAGTTTCAGGTGCAGCCAGGCTGCACTGGATCCGACACGTCGCCCGAGTCCAAGAACACTGCACCGTCTCCTGTGCTTCCTCTGCCTGCAGGGGGTGAGAGCCAGGGCAGAGTCCTCTCTGTGGCAATGCTCCCCCAGAACACAGGAACTCAATTCCCCGCACTCTCAAGAGTAGGAAAGATGTGCCCTCCGCTGCTTAGGTAGTTTGATTGTCACAACTGGAACTGGATCCAAGGGGGAAAACATAACGATGCTATTTTCCATGCAGTATTATCTTTTTGAATCTTCATAGTAAAGGAGGTACTATTATCATTGTGCCCATTTTACAGATAAGCAAATTTCAGCTCATAAAGATCACATTTAGTAAAAAGAAAAATAAGCATTTGAGTTCTGGCAGCATGACTCCAGAGCACACGGTGTTAACCACTGTGCTTGGGGTGTACCCTGGGTTTGGGGACTCCTGAACAAGGGCCCAGGGAGGGCAAGGTAAGTGTTTCTGGATGTGTAGCCTTCACCACAAGCTTGGAGGCTCTGTGTACTCCAAGGCAGCCTGGATCAGGGCAAGAGCCCCAAATTTGAAAGCAAGAGGCAAGAACTTTCTTCCCAGCTGTACCTCAGTGAGCTGTGAGATTTTGAAGAGTCAGTTGAACCTTTCAGGGCACTAGCTTCCCCATCTAGAAAATTCACGTTGGGTTGGATGATCTCCATAGTCTATGAGAGACAAAGATGCCTTGATTACAGGCAGTTCTGTCTCTCGAAAGGCAAAGAAGCAAAGGGACACATTTAAGTTAGGTTGGCCCAGAGCAGTTTGAGAGCCTAGCAGGGAATCTAGGCTCCCAAGTTGACCTCAGAGGATACCAGAGTAAGCTAAGGGAAGGTGGTAGGAAAAGGAGGCCCAGGAAGAAGTCAAGGAGAGCCTACCTTCTGGATTTACCAAAAGCACCTTGGATCAAGTCCACTTTTTGAAGAACTGCTCTTTGAATACCCGTTTTGGGCCAAGCACTGTGCTAGTGATTGGGAGCACAGTCATGAACAAGCCACACCACATCCTCAACCTTATCGAGTTTGTCTTCTGATGAGGGAAGAAAGAAACAAGTAAATACGGGAATAGTTGACTACAATGATGTCATGGGAAGTAACATCTTTTTCGAGTTCTGCTCTAAGCTCTCAGATTGGTCCCTGTACAGCTGCCTCAAACCACGTGGGCAGTGGCTACAATGCAGCGTGGCTTCATGATATAGAGAATCTTGCAGGAGTATGTGATATGGGATTTTACTGTTCTTGCTTCTCGAATCTCATGCAATTGTCATATTTTGCCTTCCCTGAAGCCCCTCAAACCCTTAATGACATCCAAACCATACAACTTCATGGAACCCTGCTGACATTCTCCCAGGCACTACCACACAAGAATTGGAAGCCCACTGGAGAGTTCAGGGCACTGGACTCACTCTCCTCATGCTTTATATAAACCAAGGACATAAAAAAAATGACACCACCACCAATCATATCTCTTCATTGAGTACCTGCTCTACGGCCAGCATTGCATTAGATACTTTTACAGCTGCTTTTTAAAACCCAAGGACCCCACAATGAGACAGGTGTTGTTATCTGTTTTAGAAAAGAGGGGACTTGGGGTGAAAGATTAGTAATTCACCCGAGGTCCACTAGCCAGGGATGTGGCACAGCTGGGCCATGAAACTTGATATGTCAAATGCCAAAATCTGCTTTTCAACCCCAGGGGATGAAAGGGATGGTGGAAGAGTAGGGAGGAATATGGAGCCCTTAGGTCCAGCACCTAGAGCCCCAGAAATCTCCACCTCCTCTAGGAAGCCTCACGTGACAATGCCTTCTCCTCCCTTCAAAATGAGTCACCTCCTCCCCTGTGTTCCTCTAACACCTTGATCACCACTGAAGCACTTGACCCATTGACCTGGGCTTATTTGTTTACATGTCCATCTTCTACACTCTTATGGAAACTCCCTGAGGGGTTTCAATTCAACACAGGGAAACTTTATTTGTTTACTTTTATTTTTTAGAACAATGAGTGGTCACACTCAGTGAAACTCTATTGATAGGGCTAAGAGGTTGGACTTGACCTCTGATCTCCTCTCTGCCTCTAAAATTCTATGATTCAAAGGTTTCTTGATTCTGTGATTCTAAGGTTTACCAGACTCTGTGGAAGCTAGCAGATTTTTCCCTCTGCAAGTCCTTGACGGCTCTGGGGAGTCACAAACAATGAGAATGGGCCAGAGAGATAGGAAGAGGAAGGGCTTTGCCAATTTAAGTTCTGTTTCTCCCACTGCTGGACCCACATCTGTATTTAAGTGATCCCCTAAGTTGGAGGCAGTAATGGAACTAGGACTAGAGAGGGCTGTGCATTAAAATAACTTTGGAGCTCTAAAAAACAGACACCTGGATCCTACTCCAGACCTAAGTTTTGGATTCTCTGCAAGTGGAGCCTAGATATTTAGGTTTTTAAAATTTCCTTAGTTGAGGGCCCGGCCCCATGGCCGAGTGGTTAAGTTTGCGTGCTCCGCTTCAGCGGCCTGGGGTTTTGCTGGTTCGAATCCTGAGCGCGGACATGGCACTACTCATCAGGCCATGCTGGGGTGGCATCCCATATGCTACAACTAGAAGGACCCAGAACTAAAAATATACAACTATGTACCAGGGGCTTTGGGGAGAAAAAGGAAAAATAAAATCTTTAAAATTTCCTTAGTTGATTCTGAGGTATAGCCAAGGTTGAGAATCCTGGGATAGAAGACAAAGAACATAGTCTGACTATGATACTTGCATCTCAGGGATTCCATTCATTAGGGACTTTCTTTGGACCAGGAGAAGGACTCTTGGTGTATCATGAATTGACTCACAAATGGGTACCACAAAGCCTTTCTATGCACTGGAGAAACAGCCCACCCTCCTGGACTCTCACTTACTTTCATACCTTGCCAAGGATGGTCAGCATCAACTCCCTATTCCACATAAGTAGATTTTCCCTTTGTCTCTCCCTAAACCTGCTGTCTGCTTGGTTTTACACTTTTACTAAGGAAATATAAAAGATCCAGGATTCCCTTATCTTCACAGAAAAATGACGCTACTCATCCATTTGCAGCAAGACATATTTCCAGTTATTTTCCTTTTCAGTGATGATAGCTTAGGCTGACCTGTCCACACTCTTCCTCATGGCCTCTTTGTTTGTTCGTTCATTTGTTCATGCATTCATTCACTCATTCATTCATGATGTGTGCATTTGTATGAAACCCCATCCATGCGTAACAGATTGACTTTCACTGAATTATGGTGAAAAAGTTACTCTGTTTGTACCCAACTCATTTTTTTTCACACTCAAAAATATCAGAATAAAAGTTCTTAGAGGGTAGGGATTTCTATCTGTTTGGTCTTTCCGTGTCCCTAGCACCTATATCAGTGTCTGACAAAGAGTAGGTGCTCAGCGTATATTTACTGAATGAATAGATACACAAATAAATGTACAAAAATAGAAGGCATAATATGGAGTGATTTCTCCCACTCTTGGCAGTGTTCAAATGGAGCATCCCATCTGTCAGGGATGCTGTGAGCAAGCTTTTTCAAATTTGAGTCATATGAACAAGATATAATCCCCCTTGAGAAGCACACACTTCACTGGAGAACGGTGACAGAAAATCAAACAATTACAACAAAATTAGTACTATATTTGGAAGCATGAGCGATGTGCCAAGAGAGCACAGAAGAAGGCAGGTCTCATACTGCCTGGGATCATCAGGGCCAGCTTCATGAACCAGACAACTGCAGATCTAGGATTTGAAGAATGAAAAGGAGTTAACTGAGTGGAAGCCAATGTGTCTCACACAAACGTAAGACAAAGCCCGTGCTGAAGAGCATGGCAGCCTGAATAAGCAGTGTCTGTTTAAAGAAGGGTAAACACTGTGGCTGAAGGACAGGGCACTTGAGAGAAGCTGCAGAGGTAAGTGAGGAATAATTTATAAAAGGCCTTGGACACCTAGCTAAGGAACTGGGGCATGATATTGGAGGCAATAAGGGACCACTGAAAGTTTTTTAATTATAGGAGGGACAAGATCACTGGTTTTCCTTTGGATAGGAAACCTAGAGTGATGACGATGTGGAAACTGGTGAACGAAATCAGGACAAGACTAGAGATAGAAAGATGAGTTTGGAGAGTCTCTCGGCATTTGGCTAAGACATGATTAGAACCTGAACAGAGGCAGTGAGAAGAGGCCTGCTGAGGAAGGTGTGGATTTAAGAGCTCTTTCAAAAGGAGAATCAATACATGTTGGGACCACTTAGAAACAGAAGATGATGGTGAAAGAGGAATAAAGAAGGGTAGCAAGGACCAAACCACATAAGGCACATTCTTCATCCCACTGGCCCTGCCAAGTTCCTCCTGATTCAGGGATCTCCAGGCCCAAGGAACTGGAAGCTGAAGGAATCAACACAAAACCATCGAACTTAGATACCTGTTTAGCTTTAGGGACGTCCTGTAACTGTGAGACAAATGAGGCCAACGAGAGTTCTGTGCCCTCCAGGAAGGGAGCAGGAGGTCCTGGAATTCAACCAAAGCACCGCAGAGTGCTCCTCAGTCTAGTCAAGGTAATAACCATTTGTTGATTCAATAGTCCAGACTGATAAGCTCTGGAGATGCAGTGATGAAGCAGGTCTGGTCCCTGCTGTGGAGGAGGACATAGAAAAGTACACAAGATCGGTATCTAAATGTGAGCAAAGAGTTCTGGGGAATTATGAACTCTGACTGAGAGCATCATGAAGGTGGTGGGTTGGATTTCTCATGTCTATTTCAAACGAAAATGCAGTTTCACATAGAAGAAAATAAACTCATAGAACGCACTGCCCCTACACAAAATAGTGCTAGCAGGAAAAAGACAGTATTCTTAAAAGATCCAAAATATTGAGATGAGCTCAAAGCCTAGAGAGACTATGAGAAAGCCTGATTCTGCTCATTGATTCATGAAAAAAGTATTTGTCAAGCACTTACTATATGCCTATCACAGCTGTAGGTTCTTTGAAGATCATTTCTGCCTGGACGTGTTCTCAAATTCATTGAGCACCAAATACATGTCAGACTCTGTTCTAGCTACTGGAGATCCAATACTGAATCTCTTGCTTGGCCTCCTGCAATAGCTGCCCATCTTTCCTCATCTCTTACAGTCTAATCTCCAAAAAATAGCCAAAAATGTCTTTTAAAAATATAAATCAGACAGATCATGCCATTCTTTGCAACCTTCTCTTCCTGCAGAACCCTTCTCCCCCTACTGACTTCTAACTTACTGTCCTTAACTCCCACCACTTTGTTTTGCTGCCTCTGCCCTCCACTCCAGCTAAGGTGGCGTTCTCTGAAGTTTCTAGAACACACCAAGGATGCACCCGCCCTAGGACCTTTGCATTTACTGTTCCCTCTTCTTGGAATACCCTTAACCTAAAGATCCCCATAGATCACTTTTCATTTCATTCAGGTCTCAGATGCCTTCCCCACTCACCTCATCTAAAGGTGATCCTATGCCTGCCCCCAAGCACTCTCTGTCACATCACTTTTCCTTTTTTTTTACAGCATATACATATCACTTGCTGAAATCGTCACTGTTTTCGTTTGTTCACTGGTTTATCGTAAACTCCATGGCAGCAGGAAACTTGTCGTTTTTGTTCATCATGGTGTTCTCAGAGCCTTGACTGGAGCCTGGTCGTGTGAGTGTTGGTATTTGTTAAGTAGATCAATTCCAAATCTGCAGGATTAAGTGATTTTGGAAAGATGCCCCTGTGAGGGGAGACTTCAAGCTTCCTGGGAAGCCTAGGGGTAGAGAGGCAAATGACTAAAGCCAATGACCTCAGAGAGCAGGCAATTTAGTTCACTCAAAAGAACCAACAGGACCACTAGTATTTGGATGGCAGTTGAGTTGTGAGGCTGTTTCTAAACCCAATTCCTTCTCTCCATCATAGCCCTCTCATGGCACCTTACTTTTCCTCCACAGTGTGTGGTATGATGATAACCAACATTTTTGGTGCATCATTCATTCAACAGATATTAAATGATACCATGGGACAACAGTTTACAAAGGCCTTCTCACTCACATGATCTCATTTGATTCTTGTTGTGAAGAAGGAGTGACCCAGGGAGAGAGGGCTGATCTCCCTCTGCCTTGTTGCCTACCCATCAAGGGGAAGCTGGCGATTAGCTGTCTTTATGTACCTTCTCCTCAGCTCATTCTCTAGGAGCCTGATTTATTTTAATACCATTTAATTTCTCTTAATTTTTAAATGTTGAAATATGAAATTAAATCATATCAATGCTGAATGAAGAACAAATGGACTCTGGCAAGCAGTCAAAGTCATCTCTCCGAGACATGGCTGGAGGATTCTCTTGGGCAATCAACTCTAGGGGTGCTCTGGGCCCTCCTTTCACAACACAGTCCCAGGAGCAGACTCCTAGGACTCCCAGAAGATCTAGTCCTTGCAGCTGTGCTCGCTCCCCACTCCTCTAATAATTCCTCTCAAAGTTGACTCACTCATTAGTTCCTTCTGAGGGGCTGGAAGGCACAGGCTCAAGATGATTCTTCCAGTCTCCTGGGGGAGAGAGTACACTGGTATGGTAGAGAGGGTGGGCAGAACCTCTGGAAAGCACACTGAGCAGAGTGGTTCCACAAGACTCTCAGCAGAGTGTACATGGCTCTAAACGCATCCTTCCTGGATGGACGCAGAATGGCAGAAGCACAGGAGTTGAGACAGGACTGGCTGCAGCACTGGGGGGCCTGGAGCGCTACAAGTGATTCAGTGAATGCCCTGGAGTGTTTCAAGGGTGGTGACTCCACATAGGAGTGCCAACCTAGGGCCATCAGGGCACTTATCAGCTGAGAGTGCCTTGTGGGCCAGACATCCAGATAACCAACTTGGCTGGCCATGTTGACCTCTACAGACCCAACGTGAAAACAGACAAACTGGGGGCTTCAAATTGCACTGGAACATTCCGAAATGAAAGATACTATCAGCACATTCTTAGCAGGAGGCAATCTATAGGTTGTGGTACAAGATTCACAGAATACAGAATTGTCAGGTGAAGGAGGTAGCTTAAAAGCCAGCACATCCAACATAACCTGTTTTGATAGATAAGGAATCTGAGGCTGAGAGAGCAGAAGTGGGTCTTGCCTGTGGTTGCCAGAAATGATAAAAACTAAAATATAACCTCTTACCACCAATTCAATGCTTCTTCTGTTATGCCACGTTGCTGCTCCTGGCTTGATTTTATGACTCCACCACTGGCTTATTTTATGATAAATGGTACAGACCCCCTTTCTTGACTGTGTTTCACCTGCCTCGAAAGTGAAGTAGGTTATTCACTTATTCACTCCTTCTTCTTTCATTGAATACCCACTGTGTTTCAGGAATCATGCCACACGGCATGGGAGAGAGAAAAAGCACTTGATCCAGCAGTTGGGGAGCTAAGCCATATGCAAAAAATTAAAAAAAAAAAACCCACTGCATTTCAATAAGTATAAGGGCTCATGAAAAACCAATGCTGTGTTATCAAAATTCAGAGGAAGGGTCTGCTTCTCCACGAAGCCTTCTCATCAGGAAGAGGCATTTGAACTGAATGTTGAAGAACAGGTAGGATTCTCGGTGAAAGGTAAACCGTGAACAAAGGCACAGGAGAGGAAAGGACAAGTTTACTCAGGTGCCCTCATGGGAATTGTAAAAAGTAAGACAAGACACGGAGCAGTGAGCCAGGCCACGGAGGGCCTGGAATACAGGGAGTTGGACTGATGCAAAAAACGGGAGGCTCCTCAAGGTTTCTTGGGTAGGAAAATGACAAGCTTATAAGGGTGTTTCAGGAGGGAAATCTTGTAATATTCATTAAAATAACTGAAGGAGGGGGAAGTTGAAGTTGGGAAGAAGTTAGGAAGCTCTTTTTTATAGTATAATAGTAACCACATTATACAGGTATGCTGAGGACATGGGAAAATCAATGCAAAGCACTCTGCAACAGGGCAGATGACAGATGGTAAACACATAACTGTCGGCTGTTATAACAATAATAATTATTATTATATAAGAGGTCACCAAATCTGTACTTAGGTAGGGGTGGTGGGGATAGAGAAGAGGGTAACGGATTTAACAGACACCAGCAATACTCGGGCAACAAGAGACAGAAGTCAAAGATAAACTCAGGGATTCTGAGCCAGGGTGACTAGAAGTTGGCTGTCGCCATCACTAGAAAGTGGCAAGTCAGGAGGAGCCACTCCTGAGGACAAAGATGATGTCAGTTTAGTAAAAATTCAATTTGAGGAGCTGATGGAACTCCTGCTGGAGATGTTGTACAAGTGGCTGGAAATGAGACTCTGGGCTTCGAGAGCTAAGGTTGTATGCTTGGAACCATACACCCTGGAGTGACAGCACAAACCACTGAGGGAGACTGCTGAGGGACAGCAGAGAAGGGAAAACTGGGAACAAGAGAGAATCTTGGAGAGGAAGAGGAAGAGGGACCGCCTATAGAATTTACCGGACCTGGAGAGTTCAGTGCGATAGAAGGCAAGAGGGGAAGGTTTTAAGGAGCTAATGGTCAGTCTTACCTGATTAGGGTGGAGAGGGAGAGAGAAAGAGATGGATAGGTATCAGGAATAAGTTGTTATATTTTGGAGAATGAGAAGTTCTTGGTGGCTGAGTGATGAGGAAAGAGAGAGACATGATTACTCTAAAATTTCAAGAGTTTGTTGAAAGCAAGATGGGAAGAGAGAATGACGGGGGAAGGAACTGGACAAGTGATATTCTTTTTAGGAGGAGGTTTGTTGAGCATGTTTACAGTTGGAGGGAGAGGACTGAACACTGAAGGAGAAAGACTCCAGAGCAAGTTGATGAAGGCAGGGCAGGGGTCACTCCTGGGCACTGTGCAGCAGGGGAAGCGAGATCTTTTTTACTCTGTGACTAGTGACAGGTAAGGGTGAGGAACAAAGTAGGAAGATGACGGTGCAAAGGAAAAATGGTGACCAAGCTCACACCATTTGGCCTCATTCTCTAGGACGAACATAGCAGTGCATGACTTTGAGGTCCTCTCCTCTCAAGTGATTTGGAAATTACCACAGGGAGGCCAGCGCAGGATTACAGTTTCCAGTCCCACTTCCGCATGCAGTCCCCACATGACCCAGAGTTCCTACATAAAACCAGCAAAGCACTACTTGTCATTCCAAATATCAAGGCAGTAAATGCTACTTGGCCCACTCCGTGTTATATCCAGGATGAAACAGAACTGTTTTCTTAGTAGACATGACTCTCTATACCATATCCAAATACTCTTGATTCTGGAATTAGCTTTTATTCACTCTCTGGCTCCCTCTCTCTCCCTGCATTCCAGTTTCAACATACTATCGAAAATGCAAATCTGACCACACACTTCAGTACTTAATACCTTCCTAAGCCCCCATGGGAAACTCGGTGGAAATCGTTAGCATGAAGCACAAGCCCTTCCAAGTTTGCCCCTATGGCTTCTCCAAGCTCCTCTGTCTCCCCAAATTTCTCCGTCTGTCTTCAGTCATTGGAAGAGCTCTTATCCTCTTTAGGCCTTTGCATACTGACCCCTTCACTCATAAGACTTTCTACCCCACCCCTCCCCTCCCTGCTTTCACTAAAGCCAATTCCCACCACCGCTTCTTTTTGGGACTAGCTGTCCCTAGGAGTCCTCCTTAAGCCCCCATAGAGAGGAGATCTTCCTATACGCTTCCATTGCACCCAGGATGTACCTTCCACTGAGAGGATCACTATATATGATACCTGCCGGTTCACTAGTTGGTTATCCTTGCTGGAATGAATGTATATTTATGAGGAAAGAGACCATTCTATTTTATTTGCCTCTGTACCTAGCAAATACCTGGCAGAGTAGGTTGTTGCTGAATACTTCTCAAATAAATAACTGACTGAATGAATAAATGAATGCTTTTTCTTTTGGAGTCTAATGCATTTCTGAATCCCACCAAATACTTGAACCTCTAGGTAAAGCAACCAGGCTTGAGTAAAAAGGAAGTTATCCTCTCTTCTTATTCAACCTTGGCAGCCTGAGGAGCAGCCAGGACGAGTGACACATTCCCCAAATCCAGATTGTGGGCAATGACTGGCCCATGCAGGCTGAGGAACAATGCCCACAATGACTACCCGTGGACAATACCAGCAACTATGCCCAGAGACGGTACAAGGGCCTGCCTTGCACAGGGACAGAGCAGGGCTGGGGCAAGAGGACACTCCCTCAGCTTCAGGGCCCCAGCCCAGGGAGGAGCCCTGGAGAAGGGAATGCTCTTTACAGGGTCAGTTTGATGACCCTATTCTCCCTTCTCTGACCAGGAGGCTGTGGAGGGCAGTGCAAGTGATGCCAAAGTGGAGATCAGAGGAGCAGGAGCAGAGAAGGGGCTAACTTATCCCTCCAAATCCATTCATTCAGCCAACATTTACTGAACACCCACTCTATGCCAGGCACGGTGCTGGGCCTCAGGGGTACCATGTGAATAAACACCAGCTCTCTTTCCTCCCTTTATGGAGCTACTGTCTAGAGGTGTGACTGGCATTACTCAATCACATAAATAAATTTAATGTGCATCTTTCAATCACTTCAAAATAATAGGTTCAGGTTATGGCTGTATAAAATCAGGGGGTCTGGCCTAGTCAGGGAAGTTCTGGAAGGCTTCCTTGAGGAAGTGACCAGTGAAGTAAGAGCTGAAGGGTAGATAGGAGCGCAAGGATGGGCAAGAGTTTAGGGGTGTCGGAGGAATAATGCGTTCCAGGTGGAGGAAACTGCGTGAACAGCCTTCCCATCTCCACGAAGTTCAGGAACCACTTCAACCAAGTTCAGTTCTGCAGGTTCCATCTGCTGCTTCTCAACCCAAAATCTATATTTTATTTAAAGAAAAAGGAGGCTATGGAGTGGACTTATGGGGGGAGCAGGGGCGGCTTCAGATAGCAACTGTAGATTGCAATGAGGGGCTGGGGAATGAGCCCACAGCAGTCACTCCGACCTCTGACCGTCAACCATCCTCATGTGCAGAACCGCAAGGCAGGCAGGGGCAGGTTCCCTTCACACTTGGACCCAGCCAGGCCGGCAAAAAGGAGCGGCGGAAGGCCAGGCGCCCATACAGAGTGAACTGATCCCCCTATTTCAGGAAGAGCGTGGCGCAGCAGCTATATTTGAAAATGGAGGTAAACAAGAGCTCAGCTCAAGTGGATGGGGCACAACAGCTGTGGAAGATTAATCACACGCGGCTGCAAGTCACCAGGTCGCCAGAGGCCCCGAGGCTTCCCTTTCGGTGCCCCACCAGCAGGCCGGATGTGTTCCTGTCACGTATCCACAACTCCCTCCGCTTGGGGTGCTTCTTGACCACCCAGGAGCTCTGAGCCTACTCCCAACTGCGGCCTTCCTTTCTGATAAACTGCCCCCAATTCCCATCCTTCTGCCCAGGACGCTGAACCACCAAACGTTCAGGGTTTGTTTTTTAATCGCCAGAAGAGAGAGAGGCGGGCAGCAAGCGGGTAAATTTATGGCACTGCATTAAAGGCGTCTGTTGTATTTAAACGTTCCCCTACCCCTCCACGGTTAAAAAGAAAGCACAATGAATAAAGACGAAAAACTGCTTTTTTCCCCCCGGAGCAAATCGCTTTCTTCATCTCCCCCAGTGGCTCAGGTCCCCTGGGCAGGTCAGGCAGGGTCTGCAGGAGCAGCGCTAGCCTGTGAATGAGGGAGGGCCTGCGGCCGTGTGTATGTGCGTGCGTGCGTGCGTGTGTGGGGGTGGGTGGGTGGTGTCGGTGAGGGGGGTGTGGGCAAGCGGCGGGGAGTAGTTACAGACTTCTCTCTACCTAGCCCTGGACCGCCCAGACCACCGCAGTCTGGAAGGCACAGGCCGGGAGAAGCCCTCTTTCTCTCCGCCCGCTTGGCCGCCGCGGGCGGGTGCTCTGGGGCTACAGTTCCCGACCCGCGGCGGCGGCGGAGTCCCAAGGTTGGGGTGCGCGCGTGCGTGTGTGCACGCGGGCGCGCGCGGAGCGGGTAACGCGCTCCCCTCCTAGCCCCAAACTCCGCCGGCACTCACAGACCCAGGAGCACAACACGCCCTGGCACAGCCAGCACACACATGCACACATGCATCCAGCACGCAACGCAACATTCAGGCTTCCCAGTGCGCACCCGCCACTCACCCGGAAAACCCGCGACCGGACTGCACACACATGCCCAGGCATCTCTTTCTGCGCGGTGCCCTCGGCCCCCGCCCCCCCCACCCCGGCCCCACAGTAGACACTCGCTGCCAGAACGCACCCCCCCAGCACCGCATACAAAATGTGCACTTTCCGGGGCACCCTCCCCCAATCTCTTCAGGCACTAACCCCCCCCCCCCCCACAGGAAGGCAGTTCATATGAATGATCTAGACAAATAATTAACGTCGTTATTCACAACCAGGAACCCTCTTGGGGACATCCCAAGCCCCCCAACCTGTGCCTCCCCTGCCTCGGCCGCTCGTTGAGGGGGAAGGGCAAGAGGCTCACTCCATTACTCACCGTTTCCTCTCGGTCTCCCGAGCAGAGTGGGCAAGTGAGGGGGGTGAGGACGGTGCGCGATGCCCCCGCCGCCCGGCTCCTCACCTGCCGCAGCGCCTCATCGCCCCCGCGGGCTGCCCGCCGGCCGCAGCCGCGTCCGGGGCATGTCAGTTGGCCGCCGCCGCCCGCCTGCCAGGGCGCGTGGGCTCGCAGCTTTCAGGGAGCTGCGGGGCAGCGCATCTGGAGCGCGAGGGCTGGGGCCAGGGCAGGGGGCCTGGGGAGGGTCCCTCAGCGCCTATTTAAGAAGGAGAGCAACCCCCCCTCCAAGACCCCCGGAAAACCCCGACCCGGGGCGCAGGCTCGAGATGAAGCCCGGGAGAGCGAGGGGATCCCTGCCGGGAGGGGCAGAAAATCGAGCAGCCTGGCGCGCCCTGGCGGCTCCGAGGGACCGCGGCTTGCAGTCGCGTCGCCGGGGCTTTCCCGGGGCTGGGAGCGCGCCGGCTCTCCGCCTCGCACGCCGTCACCGCGGGAGACGTCTCGGCCTCGCGGCGCGCGGAGGGGACGCGCGGAGGGGCTGGTTTCTGGGCGAGCCCAGAGCTTTGCCCATTAAGCTGCAGCAAGAAGCCAAATCAAAAAGCCAATCTCCAAGCCTCCCAGCCGAACGTCACCCTATCAGCTGGGAGAGAGAGCGCTGCACGGGATGACAAGCCGCGCATATTTATCCTCGCGCGCCGAGGGGGGAATTTTCAGATCGCTTCCCGACCAGCAGCGGAAAGTCAAGCCTGCACCTCACGTCCAGAGAACCCCCGAGGACCGAATGCAGACGGAACCCCTAGCCCGCGGCCACCCACCCAATCGTTGGAGCCTGGCGCCCGGCGCCTCCCGGCCAGCGGCAGTTCCAAGACGGCGGCGCGTCCTGACCTGGATTCCGCGCAGTCCGGAGCTCCGGGCAGCAGGCGGGGAGGGCGGCCTGGCGGGCGGGCGCGCAGCACCGGCTTTCCCCTTGTCCTCAGGAGACGCCGCCTGCAATTCCGAAATTAAGTCTCCACCAAACACATCTGTGGTTTTTAAATATAGCAGGGGACGATTACCCAGGCAGGGTCCACCCAGGCCTAGGGGAGGAGTTGAGGGGGATGGAGGTTGGCAGTGGAGGGAAAATAAAACTCCTTTTTCCCCCCTCTTTTTTTCTTCTGTTCTTGGTGCAGAACTCAGTCTGTCATTTTCTCAACCCAAATCAAACAACAGCTTGTGAGAGACGCTTGGGTGAGCGCTGGTATGTTGGCTTTTGGGTTTTTAAGGCTAAAAATAAGAGGGGGCTGTCTCCCAAATTGCTGCTTACTCTGGGCCTGGAGCCTGGAAGAGAGATGGTCCTTTGATGCAGCAGCAGGACTAGGGTTTGGGGCTTGGCTCAAGCGAAGTGTACACACGTAGCCTTACATCAGATGCCTGTAATTTCTGCTATATTTGTCAGGCTTGGTCCTGGAGGCATGAGGGGTGGGCAGGCCTCCCCAAGAAGGGGGTTTCACTCCCTAGTTTATGGATAGCATTAGGCAGATCTAAAAGGAGCATGGTGGCTGGTCTTTCCTAGAGACACCAGTACAGCTTCTGGGACAGAACAGAAGGTGGGAAGTTGTTCCTCTCAGGCCTCTGCTGCCTGAAGCCAAGTATGAGGGGCCGACAAACGAGAATGATGTTTAGCAAGTATCAGCACTTCCTAGGATCAGGCGCCCTGCTAATGAACTTGAATGTATTACTTCACATCATTCCTCATAAAACTCTCTGAGATAGGTACAATTACTAACTCCATTTTTCTGTTGAGGAAATTGAGGCTTAAAGAGGTTAAATAACCATTCCGAGGCCGCATGCAGCAACACCGAGGACTGGAATAAGGTGGAACCAACTGGAGTTTTGCTGATAAACACAACAGTATGTGTGACTTCCTGGATCGCTAGGCCCGTTGAAGAACTGCTCTGGAACAAGGTTTGTTCCGAAGAGATTAAGTGGGCATGGAAGTTAGAGAGTATCTGAGCCTGGGATGGCCTAAGTTCTTTCCTGGTCCCTTGACTCAATGTGGCTTCAGCAAATCACGTGGTGGTTTCTGTTCTAAGGTTGAATCCTGGATGTACTCCTAACTGAGCCCTGGGATCTCAGATCCGTGAACACTTATGGGCCTTGAATTCAGCTAAAGTTAGGGCTGAGACACTGACCCTGCAAGATTTCAGTAACTTCTAAAGTTGTGGGATTTCAGGATATGTCAACTGGTAAGATTTACCTTGTGTTTGTTTCCATGGAGATCCATGATGCTGATTAGTCTACAGTCAAGACTCAGAGCTGGGCTGGTGGGCGCCTAAGTTGGTGTAGCCTTTTGGGAGGGCAATTTTGAAAGATGTATCAAATTCTTTAAAAAATGTGCAACTCTTTTGACCCAGTAACTTTACTGGTAGAAATTTATTCTATGGCAATAATTAAGGATGTGCTCAAATACTTAGTTACAAGGATATTCATGGTAGTGTTTATAATAGTGAAGAATTGGAAACATCTTAATTTTCCAACAGAGAGAATTGGTAGAGAAGATCGTGTTACATTGCCATGATGGTGTATTCTACCATTATACAAATGCTGATGCGGCATTCCGTATTGTGATGCGGAAAGGCTTTCATGATGTTATTGAGAAAGAGAAAAAAACAGAAAATAGAGTGTGATACTGTGTGTTTGTGTGTGCGTGTGTGCAAGCACACACGTGTGCACCCTGGCAGCAGAAAAACACCAAAATGGCAATAATGGTTATCTTTGGGTGGTGTGATTACTGGTGATTTATTTTTCTTTTTATTTATTCTTTTTTTAAAGATTTAATTTTTTTCCTTTTTCTCCCCAAAGCCTCCCGGTACATAGTTGTATATTCTTCGTTGTGGGTCCTTCTAGTTGTGGCATGTGGGACGCTGCCTCAGCGTGGTTTGATGAGCAGTGCCATGTCAGCTCCCAGGATTCGAACCAACGAAACACTGGGCCGCCTGCAGAGGAGCATGCGAACTTAACCACTTGGTCATGGGGCCAGCCCCTTATTTTTCTTTTGAAATCAATGTCATCGAGGTGTAATTTACATGCAATAAAATTCACCTGTTTTAAGCGTACAGGTTGATGAGTTTTGACAAAAGTACGTATGACAACCACAATCAAGATACAGAACATTTTCATCTCCCTCAAAAGTTCTCTCAGGCCCCTTTGCAGTTACCCCCCTCCCCTCAAGCAACCAATGATCTATTTTCTATCCCCATAGGTAAGTTTTTCTTGTTCTAGAATTTTCTTCTTTTGCCTGTTTATATCTGTTGATATTTTTTCAGTGAACATACCTATTTGCTAAAACAACCACAACAGCAGCAGTAAAAACAGAATTTTCTTCGAAGAACTGCCAAAAAACCAACGGGAGCCTCAACTTCGTCTTGTCACCTGCAGCAGGACATTGCCAGGTAGGAAGGTGGGAGGTGAGGGAGGTGTCGAAGCCTGTTCAGCCATTGCTACAGGCAGAGCGACTCGTGTGGGTTCTCTAAGTTCCAGGTGGACTGAAATAACCAAACCCGACTCTGCATTCTGAGCCTCCCTGTCCTCACCAGCAAAATGGAAGTGATAATAATCACAACAGTAATATCCATCTTATGGCGTTGTTGTCAGGGTTCAGTGAGGTTACAGTTTCCAGTATAGAATAATTCCCCCAAACATGTTAATTCTCTCTCTTTCTCCCTCCTAACCCTGCTTCTCTCCCACTGTGAGTTCTACAACCAACTTTGTCCTTTCAGCATTAGACAGAGTGTCACTTTTTTCTCTACTGCATGCATACAGGGTTGGAAGACAGTAAAGTTGATGACAATCTGCCTTCAGTTTCGGCTATTGTCTGTTCCTTTGTTCCTGGTTGTGACAGAACTCAAGGGGATTTTCACAACAAGAAAGCCAGCAACTGAGCTGTTTATCATCAGCATTAGGAGCAAGAACCACAAACTGCATTTTTAAGTTGGGAGGAAACTGAAGCTCGGATGTGCCTGCAAAGAGGTAATCAAGTTAAAATGGGCTCGTTAGGGTGGGCCCTCATTGAATGACCAGTGTCCTTATAAGAAGAGGACACAGACAGGTAGACAGAGGGAAGACCACGCGAAGGCACAGCGAGAAGGCAGCCTTCTGCAAGCCCAGGAGAGAGGCCTCCGAAGAAGCCACAGCTGCCGACACTTGATCTTGGACTTCTAGCCTCCAGACTGTGAGAAAATAATTTCTGCTGTTTAAACGACCCAGTCTGTGGGATTTTTTTTTCTGGCAGCCCTAGCAATCTAAGACAGAATCCAAGTCTTCTGGCTGCTTCTATGAGGCCTTGTTTATATTCCAACTTCAAGGAGTTACCTGGGGTTATTTGGAAGCTTGAAACATCCTAGACTTTACAATCTAACAAAAAGGAAGCAAGGAAACGGGCTTTTATCGAATGCCTGCTGTGACCCTGTGCGATGTACTTTTACACGTGTTATTTCACTCAGTAAATATTTGTGGAACACATTCTGTGCGCCAGATACTGTGGTGCTGGGGATACAGCTGTGAACACTGAGGATAAAATCCCTGCCTTCAGGGAGCCTACATTCTAAAGGAAGAAGCAGATGATGAAAATAAACAAACAAAATACACAGGGCATGGCACATCATAAGCGCTATGGAGAAAATATAACGCAGGGGAGAAGGAAAGGGGGTGGGGACTGCTGAGGGAGGAGGAGAAATTGTCAGATGTTTTTAATTAAAGAAAGTCAGAGAATTTGTCCTGGAAGCTTCAGTGAGAAAGTGACAGTTGAGCCAGAGCCCGAAGGAGGGAGGAAGAGAGCCATACTGATGCCTGAGGGAAGAAAGTCTCAGAACAGCAAGTGTCAAGGCCCTGAAGTAGAAGTGTATCAGACCTGTTCAGGAAAAATTATTTTTTTAAACTGCCTCCAGAGGAGTGCATACTGTCCCTTTATCTAGAGAGGAAGAGATCTCAGATGGCTGAAGTGACTCCCATTAAGGTCACACAGACAGAAGCAGGTAATGCTTTTCTTTCTCCAGAGGCTGGCAGCACGATGCGGCGAGTGGGATGAACAGTGAGAAAGGGCCACGTGTCTTCTCAGTTATGCCCCATTATTTGCCATTATGCCCAGAACTCCACAAGTCGGTGCCTCACCAAAGATGGGGCCTCGGGCACTTCCCAAGGAGCAGCCCTGCCTGCCTTTGCTGCCATTAGCTCTGCGTTCCACACAAGGCACAGGGCTGCTTGTCACAGACGCCCCTGTCCCCAGGTGCCAGCATTTCCACAGCCCCGGACTGTGCAATCTGATAGCAGTTAAGAAGAGGTGAGAGCAGACAATCAAGTTGAAGATAAGTGTTTAATAAGCAACATTTGATAATAGGATCGTTTAGTGAGACATAATTCTTCCCTATGGATTATATAATTTTTAACCCTCTTATAACTTGTATTTCCAAAATTTGTCACTTAATTATTTTTCTGTTTTTTCACTAATAAAATTATTTGTTGAAGTAAAACACACATACAAACAAGTGTACAAGTCATAAATATAAGCTCAAAGAATTTTAACAAAGTGAAGACACGTCGTGTAATCAGCACCCAGAACAATGAGTATTAGCGGTGTCCCAGGTACTCCTCTGGTGCCCCGCCCAGTCACACTCCTCCTCTGCAAAGGTAAATACTCTCCTGATTTCTAAAACCGTGTGTGAGATTTATGTGACTTTGAACTTTATATAAATGGAAGCATAAAATGTACTGTTGTGTCTGCTCGACATTATGTGTGTAAGGTTTATCCATATTGTGTGTCCCAGTGGTTTTGTTATTTTTCACTGCTGTAGTGTTTCCATTGAATGAACACGCCACCATTTAACTTTTCCTTCTGCTCTTGATTGCCGTCCATGTTGCTTCCAGCTTTTTATTATTTTGAATAGTGCTGCTATGATATTTGCATACATGTCTTTGGTTCACATGTGTATTCACTTCTCTTGGGGGTATACTCAGGAATGGACTCCCTGGCTCATGAGGTATGTGAATATGCAGCTTTAATTGATAATGACAGTTTTCAGTTGTTTGTCCCAATTTACACCTCCCCCTCCCCAGCATTGTTGCATCACATTCTTGTCAACACTTAGTATTGTTAATCTGTTTAACTTTAGCCATTCTGGTGAGTGTGCATTTAACTTTAATTTGTGGTTTTCATTTGCATTTTCCTAGTGACTATTAAAGTGAGAACTTTTTCATACGTGTATTGGCTTTGGGATATCCTCTCTTGTTAGGTATCTGTTCAAGTTTGTTGCTTATTTTTCTGTGGGCTTGTCTGTCTTTTTCTTATTGACCCATGGGGGTTCTTTACATATTCTGGATATGAGTCCTCTGTTACATGCATTGCAAATATCTTCTGCCAATCTGTGGCTTGCCTTTTCATTTTCTTAATTGTGACTTTTTTTAAAGATTTTATTTTTTTCCTTTTTCTCCCCAAAGCCCCCAGGTACACAGTTGTATATTCTTCATTGTGAGTCCTTCTAGTTGTGGCATGTGGGATGCTGCCTCAGCTTGGTTTGATGAGCAGTGCCATGTGGGTGCCCAGGATTCGAACCAACGAAACACTGGGCCGCCTGCAGCGGAGTGCACGAACTTAACCACTCGGCCACAGGGCCAGCCCCCTTAATTGTGTCTTTTGATGAATAAAAGTTCCTAATTTTAATGTAGTACATTTATCATTTTTTTCTTTATCCTAAGTGCTTTATGATTCCTGTTCCTTTGTCTATCCAAGGTCATCAGGATATTTCTTATTTTTTTAATCATTCAAATTTAGATCTGCAATTCTCCTGAAATCGCATTTTTGTATTTAATGTGAAGTAGGGGTACAATTTCATTTTTTTCCCCTATGGATATGTAAATAACCCAGTACAATTTATTGAAAAGAGATCATTTCACCTGAAATGTCCCCTTTGATATAAACCAAGTGTTTGTGTATGTATGGGTCTGTTTATGGACTCACTGTTTTATTGGCTTATTTTTCTATTATTTTATTCACATCATATTGTCTTAATTACTGTAGTTTATGAGAAATCTTGATATCTAGTAAGATGAGTGTATTTGCTTTGTTCTTCCTGAGTATCTTGGTTATTCTTGGCCCTTTGCAATTACATATAAATTTTAGAATTAGCTCATCAGTTTTCACGAAAAAACCCTGCTGAGATTTTAATTAAGATTACACTGAATCTGTAGATCAATTTGCAGAGAATTGACATCTTTGCAGTATTGAGTCTTTGACCCATGAACGTGGGTTATTTATTTATTTAGATCATCTTTAATTTCTATCACTAATATTAAAAAATTTTTAATGTATAGCTCTTGCACATGTTTCTTTAGATTTACTCATAGGTATTAAGGCTTTGTGATGCCAAGTAAATGGTATTGTTTTCCTTTTGTTATTAAATAAATTTTATGTTAAATTGTTTTTTATGCTAAATAAAAATACAATTGATTTTTGTATACTGACTTTGTGTACAGTGGCATTGCTAAATTTACCTTTAATTCTAATAGTTTATTTGTAGATTTTGTTTGTTTTTCTCATACATAACCATGTTTGCAAATATCTTCTTTTCAGATCTTTTATTTTGCACTGGCTAAGATCTCAAATACAATGATAAATAGAAGTGGACACAGTGGAAATGTCTTTCTTTCTTGATCTTAATGGAAATGTTTTAATATTTTCCTGTTAAATATGATGTTTGCTATATGTTCTCTGTAGAAAATCTATATGATATTAAGGAAGTTCCCTTCGATTTCTAGTTTCTTAAGATTTTTTAAAAAATCACAAACTGTGTTGAATATTATCAAATGCTTTCTTTGCATCCCTTGAGATGATTGTATGAAATTTTTCTTAATCTGTTAAAATGGTAAATTATATGAACTAATTTTCTAAAGTTAAACCAAGTTTACATTCCTGAAATCAAGTTCTATTGTTTGTGATGTATTATCCTTTTATGTGTATTACTTATAATTTGTTAAGTATTTCTGTACATATATTCATGATAGAGATTGGTCTATAATTTTCTGCTTGTAATATCCTTGTCAGATTTTGGTGTCAAGGTTTTCTGGCCTCATCAAATGAGTTGGGAAGTATTACTTTTTCTCTATTTTCTGGAAGAGTTTCTGTAACATTGGCAAAGCCAATCTGGAGTTTTTTTATGTGAGAAGGTTTTTCAATAGAGTATTCAATTTCTTTAATAAATTGTATTAGTTTTTTATGGCTGCTGTAACAAATTACAACAAAGTTTGTGGCTTAAAAGCAAATTTATTATTTTGTAGTTCTGTAGGGTAGAAGTCCACATGGGTCTCAATGGTATTGGCAGGGCTGCATTTCTTTCTTTTTTAAGAAAATTATTTTATTTAGGTCATATTGGCTTATAATATTGTGTAAATTTCAGTTTCTGTATAGACTGCCTCGTGTTCACCACCCATAGTCTAGTTGTTACTCATCACCATACACATGTGCTTCTTCACCCCTTTTTGCCCTTCTGCTACACCCTTCCCCTCTGGTAACTACCAATTTGTTCTCCTTATATATGTATTTGTTTATATTCCACAAATAAGTGAAATCATGCAGTATTTGTCTTTCTCTGACTTATTTTGCTTAGCATAATACCCTCAAGGTCCATCCATGTTGTCACAAATGGCATGATTTTGTCCTTTTTTATGGCTGAGTAGTATTCCATTGTGGATATATACCACATCTTCTTTATCCATTCATGCATTGATGGGCACTTGGGTTGCTTCCACATCTTGGCTATTGTGAATATGCTGTGATTAGCATAGGGGTGCACATGTCTTCTTTGAATTATTGATTTCATGTTCTTTAGATAAATACCCAGTAGCTGAATAGCTGGATCATATAGTGTTTCTATTTTTAACTTTTTGAGAAATCTCCATACTGTTTTTCACCGTGGCTGCACCAGTTTGCATTCCCACCAGCAGTGTGTGAATGTTCCCTTTTCTCCACATCCTCTTCAACAGTTATTGTTTCTTATCTTGTCAATTATAGCCATTCTGACAGGCGTGAGGTAATATTTCATTGTAGTTTTGATTTGCATTTCCCTAATAAATAGTGCTGTTGAACATCTTTTCTTGTGTCTGTCGGCCATCTGTATATCGTCTTTGGAAAAATGTCTGTTCATATCCTTTGCCCATTTTTGGATCAGGTTCTTCATTTTGTTGTTGTTGAATTGTATGAGTTCTTTATCTATTTAGGAAATTAACCCCTTGTTGGATATATGATTTGCAAACGTTTTCTCCCATTTGGTGGGTTGTCTTTTTGTTTTGTTCATGGTTTCCTTTGCCATGCAGGAGCTTTTTAGTCTGATGTAGTCCCATTTGTTAATCTTTCCTTCTGTTTCCCTTGCCTGAGTAGGCATGGTATTCGAAAAGAAACTGCTAAGATGTCAAAGAGCGTACTGCCTATGTTTTCTTCTAGGAATTTTCTGGTTTCAAGTTTTATCTTCAAATCTTTAATCCATTTTGAGTTATTTTTGTGTATGGTGTAAGATAAGGTCTACTTTCATTCTTTTGCATGTGGCTGTTCAGTTTTCCCAACGCCGTTTATTGAAGAGACTTTCCTTTCTCCTTTGTATGTTCTTGGCTCCTTTGTTGAAGATTAGCTGTCCATAGATGTGTGGTTTTATTTCTGGGCTTTCAGTTATGTTCCATTGATCCGTGTGTCTGTTTCTCTACCAGTACCATGCTGTTTTGCTTACTATAGCTTTGTAGTATATTTTGAATTCAGGGAGTGTGATACCTCCAACTTTGTTCTTTTAATGAATAACAAATACAGTAACGTTGCAGGGTACAAAATCAACATACAAAAATCAGTTGCATTTCTATATACTAATACCTAACTAGCAGAAAGAGAAATCAAGAATACAATCCCATTTACAATCTCAAAAAAAAAAAAAGAAAAAATACCTAGGAGTAAATTTAACCAAGGAAGTGAAAGGCCTATATCCTGAAAACTATAAGTCATTATTGAAAGAAATTGAAGAAAACATAAAGAAATGGAAAGATATTCCATGCACATGGTTTGAAAGAGTAAACATGGTTAAAATGACCTTATTACCCAAACAACCTACAGACTCAATGCAATTCCAGTCAGAATCCCAATGACATTCTTCACAGAAATACAACAAAGAATCCCCAAATTTCTATGGAACAACAAAAGACCCCAAATAGCCAAAATAAACCTTAGAAAGAAGGGCTGTGGTTTTTTTGGAGGCTGTAGGGGAGAATTCTTTCCTTTGCCTTCTCTAGCTTCCTGAGGCCACCCACTTGGCTCATGGCCCCCTTCTTCCATCTTCAAAGCCAGCAATGTTGCATCTTTCTGACCATTCTCTTTTAGTCACCTCTTCCCCTGACTACAGGTGGGAAAGGTTCTCTGCTTTTAAGGAACCACGTGATGAGAGTGGGCTGCCTGGATAATTCGAAACAATCTCCCCATATCAAGGTCCTTAGTTTAATCTTAACTGCAAAGTCCCTTTTGACATAGAAGGTAACATTTTTCACAGGCTCCAAGGATTACAATATGGACATCTTTGGGAGACCATTATTCTGTCTACTACACACATATTTAAGTTAAATTTAAAATATATTCAGATTTTCTATTTCTTCTTCTTTCAGTATGTTGTGTTTTTCAGGGAATTTGTCCATTTCATATACATTGTTGAATTTATTGGCATAATGTTGTTCATAATGTGCTCTTTTAATGTTTTTAATGCCTATAAGGATCTGCATTTTTAAATTTTTATTTTTCTTTATTTAAATTTTTGATATATGTAATTTACACCACTTTCTTTTTTCTTTTCTTGATTAGTCTTACTAGGATTTATAATTTTATTAGTCTTTTCAAGACATTTCAAAGAAACAACTATTAGCTCTGCTGATTTGATCTAATGTATGATCGTTTATTTCATTAATTTTTGTTATTATGTCTAGTATTTGTTGTTATTTTTTCTTTTGGTTTGACTTACTGTTTTTTCCCTAATTTCTTGAGATAGATACTTTACTATTGATTTTCAGTCTTTCTTCTTTTCAAGTTCATGCTTCTAGAGCTGTAAATTTCACTGTATGCACAATTTTAGCTTTATTTTATAGGTTGTAATTTTATTTATCATTCACTTAAAAGCATTTTATAATTTCCAGTGATTTTTTTTTCTTTAACCCATGAGTTTCTTAGGAGTATACTTCTAAACTTCTAACATTTGGAGATTTTTATCTTCTTGTTATCGATATCTAACTTAATTCCACTGTGTTTAGAAGACATTCTCTGTTTGATTTAAGTCTCAGATGTGTTGAAACTTGCTTGATAGCCCAGCATATGGTCATATGTTCCATATGTCTTTGGGGAAAAAATATGTATTCTGCAACTATTGGATACAGTGTTCAATATTTCAGTTAAGTTTGTTATTTGTATTGTTCAAATCTATTTTTTATTTATATTTTATCTGCATGCTCTATTAGTTTCTAAGAGACATGTTCAAATCTCTGTGTTTGTGGGTTAGGTGTGACACTTTGTGCTTTAGGTGTTTTTGCAACTACCTTATTAGGTGCATACATATTTAGAATTTCTATTATCTTCCCCTTTTATCTCTAGTAACGTTTCTTTCTTTTAAAGTGTTTGTCTGACATTACCGTAGCTATATCGCTCGTCTTTTGGTTAGTATTTTTATGGTCTTTTTCATGAGACTGTGGTATTCTTTTTTTCAAGCAATAAAGAATACCAGAAACTGAAGAACTCCTCTACAGAAAGGAGTGTGTAATGGAGATGACCCTGAGCTGGAAGTCAGAGGTCATGGGTTCTGGTCCCAGCACTCACACTAACTATATGCTGCTATGTAAATTGCTTAATCAATTATGGGCTTCTATTCCTTACCTGTCAAATTGGAGAATCTCTACTTTTGAGACTTATTACTAGTCTCTAAGGAGATCGTATCTATGAACATAATTAAAAATTATAAAGTGTTATATAAACGTCAAATAATTATTATATACATTCTAAGTAAAAATCGTGCAAGATCAGGAAGCAGCTTGCCTCCATTTTGGAACAGATTTGGAAAGATCTGTATTTTCATAAATCTTTTCACAAAATTCTTTCTCACAGATTCATCTTTTCACACAGAAAATATATATAGAGAGAATATTCTTGGCCATTAGCTTCCCTATTCATCCTGGTTCCTGTGTCTCAGTTCAGCCCTCATATCCTCTCCCTTCCCTTCCAGTACACTCTGATCTTGAGAATACTCAAAGGGGTGGAACTTTGTTCATCTTCTATGGAAGAGAACGTTTCCCTTTAGGAGGAGCCTCTGAATTCATGCCTTTGAAGAATCTCGCCCTGCTATGTTCTTCCACCCAAATGGGCCTCCCTAAACGTCTGTGGGAGACTCCAGTAAGGGCTGGTGGAAGGGACTGCTCTTGGAATCTGTGTTTCTGCCAGAGGCAGGTAGGTGATGATTGTCACGGAGTAAAAAGGAACATCATGTTAGTATTATAGCATCCTCTTATAGCCCTCTCTCCCTGGACACCCACATACACTTTCTTTTCTAGCCATAAGTTACATTAATTTATTTGATATTTAATGATATTCTTAAAAAGATAAAAGCACCCTCAACTAACATGCAGCAACACATCCTTTAATCTTTTACATAATTCTATATTTGTTTATGAAGTTTTTGTTGCTAGACTGTGAGTCATTTGAGAGAAGATATTTCCGTGGTAGAATAAGCAGACCTTGTTTGCTGGATTGAATAAAGGACAAGGGAAAGGGAGGAGTCCAGCATGACTTGCAGGTGTCTGATTTGAGAAACTAGAGGGTTGACAGCACTGCCTTGGGAAACGTGAGAGAAAAAACATGTTTGGAGAGCAAGGAGGTAGGTGTCATTTTGGACATGATGAACCTGCACGATGTTCCAATGGGAAATCTCAGGGGCAGTTGGAGATGTGCATCTGAAGCTCAGGAGGCAGGTCTGGCTGGAGACACAGATTTGGGAACCGTCAGCGTGTAAGAGGTCATTGAGGCCATAGGAACACATGAGAACACGCAGGGAGAGTGTGGAGAGATAGTTACATACTCTTTTACTCCTTGTTTAGTGATTATCCTAGAGCAGGGATTAGCAAATCTGGCTTGTGGGCCAAATCCTTTTTTGTAAGTAAAATTTTATTGGAGCGTAGCCACGCCTGTTTCTCTGTTGTCTGACTGCGTTGCACTACAACAGCAGAGTTGAGTGGTTGCAACAGAGACACTCTGACCTATGAAGTGGGAAATACTTACTGTCTGGCCTTTTACAGAAAAAGTTGCTGACCCTTGTCCTACAGACTGCAACATGTACCCTTGCTTTATTAAATTCAATATAAATTAGACAGCTGAGAAGTCAGTTGTCAGTTTATCGCTACTCTTTTGCACTTAATTGGTCTTCTTGCGCTGTTGCTCTTAAATTTTTCTTTTTTTTTTTTAAAGATGGGCACCTGAGCTAACAACTGTTGCCAGTCTTTTTTTTTTTTCTTCTTCTTCCCCAACCCCTCCCCCCCAGTACATAGTTGTATATTCTAGTTGTGAGTGCCTCTGGTTGTGCTACGTGGGATGCTGCCTCAGCATGGCCTGATGAGCAGTGCCATGTCTGCACCCAGGATCCGAACTGTGAAACCCTGGGCTGCCGAAGCAGAGCGCGCGAACTTAACCACTAGGCCACAGGGCTGGCTCCTTAAATTTTCTCTGTCTTTTGTTCTCATCAGTTTTACTATGATGTGCCTGGGTGTGGCTCTCATTGGATTTATCTTAATTGGATTTTATATAACTTCTTGAATGTGTCATTTTAATGTCTTTAAACAATTTTGGAAAATTTTTTGGTATTATCTTTTTAAATAATGCTTCTGTCTTATTGTCTCTCTCCTCTTCTTTTGGAACTCCAGTTACAGGTATGTTAAACTTTTTCAGTATGCCTCATATTTCTCTTATACTCTTTTCTGGATTTTCTATCTTTTAAAAATCACTCTGACGTATCTTTCAGTTCATTCATTTCCATCTGTTCTTTTTTAATAGATTCCAGGTTTTTGCTGAAAATTGCCATCTTATTATTTATTAATCACAGCTATTTTACAGCCTGTATAGGATATCTCCAACATCTGGATCTCCTGCAGGTCTACTTCTAGGTCTTATTTATATAGATATATCAGTTTTTCTTGTCTCTGGAATGCCTGGCATTTTTTGACTGAATGCTAACACTGTGTGTGAAAAATTGTAGACTTAATTTGAGTCTCTGGATAAGGTTAACTTTTTTACAGAGGAATTACTTTTCCTTTGGGCAGGCTGTTAGGATAAGGATGAATTATCTTAATCCAGTCTTTATTTGAGTTTATTTGAGGCTGTCTTCCATGCTGTGTCAGGACGGGTCTGTTTATGATCACTGTTATTTCCCAAGGCTCACTTCCATAGTGAGCCAGGAACTCCAACTTTTTGTCTCCATGTGCGTTAGACTGTTCAAAATTCTACTTAATTTCTCAATCTCTTAGTTGCTGTGTTCTGTTTGGCTTTTCAGTAGACCACAGTTTGTGGATTTACAGATGCTTCAAGGAGAAAAGCATTCAAGATTTTCAGCTGACTTCTCAGTGCCTCCCTTTCCTCAGGGTTTTGACCCTTCAGGTCCTTAGTGCCTTAGTAGCTCTCTGTTGTCTTCAAACCATAGCTAGAAGTGGAAATCAGTTAATTATTTTTTTAAATACAAAAGAAATATATGCTTGCTCAATCAAATTGAATAATACAGCTTTATACAAGGAAAAGTTTAATAATTCCCCTTCCCCACTATGTCTCCTTTATTGAAGTAACTAACATTAAAATCTGAGTATCTTGGGGCTGGCCCTGTGGCCAAGTGGTAAGTTCGCGCGCTCCGCTGCAGGCGGCCCAGTGTTTCGTTGGTTCGAATCCTGGGCGCGGGACATGGCACTGCTCATCAAACCACGCTGAGGCAGTGTCCCACATGCCACAACTAGAAGGACCCACAACGAAGAATATACAACTATGTACTGGGGGGCTTTGGGGAGAAAAAGGAAAAATAAAATCTTAAAAAAAAAAAAATCTGAGTATCTTTCCGTTCCTTTCTTTATGCTCATATATACAAATATAGAGGTTGTTGAAGACAATAGTTTGGGTTTGCTTTACAAAAATGGGATCACACATCCATGTGATTCTGTGATTTGCTTTTTACTTAGAACTACATCAATGCATAAAAAACGTATTTTAAAAAATACATTTATTACATGATACATTTATTATTAAATGTATTTATTATTAAATGTAGTATTATAAATACATTTAATAGATGATATTTTATAGTATATATATGTCACATTTATGAAATCATTCCCTGTTGATAGACATTCAAATTTTTTCTATTTTTTCCAACCACATAAATATTGCAGTATATTACTACTTTCTCCATTTTTGCCTATGTGGTGTTTCATTTTACCCCAAGGTATTTAACGAATTTTAAAAATATGTTTTTTGGCTGTTTGCGTATACTCCTCTGAAAATTCTTGTTTATATCCTTTGCTTATTTTCCTACTGTTTCTAATGCTGTCAGTTTGTAGGAGTTCTCAATATAATTCATGATGTGAACCCTTCATTTGCCACATGTGTTGCAAATACTTCCCCAAAATTTATTTGCCTTTTAAAATGTTGCTTATGGTAGCTTTTATGCATAAAATGCCTATTTTTTCCATAATGACTTCTGGATTTTGTGTTTTGCCTAAGGTCTTCCTCACTTCAAGCTGTTAAAGAACAAAATTCAACTGAGTAAATTTAAAGATCTAATTGGTTTTTGGGCTGGCCCAGTGGCTCAGCGGTTAAGTTCGCATGGTCTGCTTTGGCGGCCCGGGGTTTGCTGGTTCAGATCCCAGGTGCGGACATGGCTCTGCTTGGCAAGCCATGCTGTGGTAGGCGTCCCACATGTAAAGTAAAGGAAGATGGGCATGGATGTTAGCTCAGGGCCAGCCGTCCTCAGCAAAAAGAGGATTGGCAGCAGATCTTAGCTCAGGGCTAATCTTCCTCAAAAAAAAAAAAAAAAAAAGATCTAATTGGTTTTATTCAATGATTCATGAATTGGGCAGCATCCCACCCAGCAAATAGATAAGAGCTCTGAGGAGGTGTACAAAATGGAAGGTTTTTATAGGCAGAAGTAGGGTGGGACAAGGAAGTTAAAAGAGTGGATTATTTCAGGCAAGATCACCTTCCCTCAGGGGAGGGCTAAAGGTCTTATCAGGCAGATTACCTCACTAGTGTTGGTCAGGAAATTCCAGACTGATGAAAATTCCAGTCCTGGCAGAGGCTGAAACTGCAGTTTAGGTTAGATAGTAAGTCTTGGTGGGGCTTAGCACAAGTGACTCCATTTTGGGGCTTACTGTTTCTTTTTCGTGAAGCTTATGCAAATGTTCCCCTGAAAGTGATTTTCTAAAATTTTATATTGTACATTTAGGTTTTTGTACATGGTATGATGCATGGATCTAACTTATTTTCCTTCAGATGCCAAGACCATCAGCATAATTTACTAAACTACCCTTTCCCATTTGGTCAAATATGAAGACTCATATTTACTTGAACCAATTTTGGATTCTGTTTCATCAGCTTATTTGTCTATTATTGTGGCAAGTCCATAGCTTTTTGGCTTATTTATTTACTTGTGTTAAATAAGTAAGCTTTATTTTTCAGAGCAGTTTTAGGTTCACAGCAAAATTGGGCAGAAAGTACAGAGTTCTCGTATACCCTCTGTCCCCACATGCTGTATTTTTTTTATTACATTAGATTTGTAGCGAATTGTAATATCATCCTATGAGAGTGTGATTTATAATAAGAAATATATATTTGGTCTTTGGCCCCATTGCTGACACAGAGCTTCTAAAACCCTTGGAATTTCGTAAGCATGAGAACAATAAACGTGTCTTTTGTTATGTTAATGAGGTGACTTTTGGACCCCACTTAAGGATGGGGACTGGTTGCCAGGAGAACCAGTTACATGATTAGAGGGTTGGAACTTTCAGTCCCACCCCCTCAAACTCCAGAGAGGGGAGAGGGGCTGGAGGTTGAATCAGTTGCCAATGGCCAATGGGTTAATCAATCATGTCTGTGTGATGAAGCCCCCTAAAAACCCAAAAGGACAGGATTAGAGAGCTTCTGGGTTGGTGAACACATAGAGTTGCTGAGAGAGTTTCATGCTCTGAGAGAGCATGGAAGCTTGGTGCCATTTCCCCATACTTTGCCCTATATGTGTCTTTCGTCTGGTTGTTCCTGGTTATATCCTTTTACAATAAACCAGTGATATAGTAAATAAAATGTTTCTCTGAGTCCTGTGGGCCACTCTAGCAAATTAATCAAATTCGAGGAAGGGGTTGTGGGAATCTCTGCCTTATAGTGAGCCCATCAAAATAACAGGTAAACTGGACTAGTGACTGGTGTCTGAAGTCCAAGGAGGAGGTTGTGGAACCTCCAATTTGTAGCACGTTGGTCCGAAGCACAGGTAACAAGCTGGGCTTGTGACTAGTGTCTGAAGTGGGGTGAGGGAGGACAGTCTTATAGGACTGACCCCTAACCTGTGGGATCTGATCCTGTATCAGGGTAGGTAGTGTCAGAATTGAGTCAAATTGTAGGACACCCAGCTGGTATCCTGAGAACTGTTTGGTGTTGTGTCAGGGGAACTCCCCCCCAACGTTGGAAATTGGGTGCTCAGAAAACCCAAAGAACCCTTCCATCTTTCTGTAAAAATTTACTTGACTACCCTCACCTATTCCTCCATTGATCTTTAAAATCATCATATCCAGTGTAAAAAATACCAAATTAGGATTCTAGTTGAAATTTCATTAAGTATATAAATTCATTTTGGAAGGGTAGATATTTTTATAACATTATATCATTCTATCTTAGGAAGCTGTCACTCCATTTAGATATCTTTTTTCACATTTTAATAAGATTTTTATAGCTTTACTTTATTTAGGTCTTTTGCCTTTCTTGTGAATTTTATTTCTAGCTATTTTATAGTTTGGATTTTTATTAAAAATGGGATTTCCTCTCCCCGACATTTAAATTTGTGTTTATTAAAAATAAAACTATTAATTTTTGTATTTTAATTTTGTAGCCAGTCACCTTATTTAATTACTTTAGTAACAATAACCTGACATTTATGGAGAACTAATAATGGGCTACACATTGTTTTAAGTCTTTTATGTGTATTAGCTCATTTAACCCTCATAATGTCTCTATAAGGTAGGTTCTATTATATCAGTGCTATAGATGAGGAAACTGAGACAAAGTAGAATTTCGTAGTCTTTCTATGAAAACAATCTTCTAATCTGAAAAGGAGAATTTTACTGTAGGCATAACTCAGAGATAGTGTGGGTTCAGTTCCAGACCACCACAATAAAACAAATATCACAATAAAGTGAGTTACACGAATTTTTTGGTTTCCCAGTGCATATAAAAGTTATGTTTACACTATACTGTAGTCTAAGTGTGCAACAGCATTATGTCTAAAAAAACAATGTGGGGTCAGCCCGGTGGCGCAGCGGTTTAGTGCACACGTTCCGCTTCTCGGTGGCCTGAGGTTCGCCGGTTCAGATCCCAGGTGCAGACATGGCACCACTTGGCATGCCATGCTGTGGTAGGCGTCCCACATATAAAGTAGAGGAAGATGGGCATGGATGTTAGCTCAGGGCCAATCTTCCTCAGCAAAGAGAGGAGGATTGGCAGTAGTTAGCTCAGAGCTAATCTTCCTCAAAAAAAATAAAATAAAATAAAACAATGTACATGCATTAATTAAAAAATACTTATTGCTAAAAAAATACTATCATCTGAACGTTCAGTGAGTTGTAATCTTTTTGCTGGTGGGGAGTCTTCTCTTCATGTTGACGGCTGCTGACTGATCAGGATGGCGGTAGCTGAAGGTTGAGGTGACTGTGGCAATTTCTTAAGACAACAATGGGGGCCGGCCTGGTGGCATGGTGGTTGGGTTTGTGCACTCTGCCTTGGTGGCCCAGGGTTTGCTGGTTGGGATCCCTGGTGTGGACCTACAGATAGCTTGTCAAGACATGCTGTGGCAGGCGTCCCGCATATAAAGTAGAGGAAGATGGGCACAGATGTTAGCTCAGGGCTAATATTCCTCAAAAAATAAAAATAAAAAAATAAGACAACTATGAAGTTTGCTGCATTGATTGAGTCTTCCTTTCATGATCGATTTCTCTGTAGCGTTCAATGCTGTTTGACAGCATTTTATGCACAGTAGAACTTCTTTCAAAATTGGTGTCAATCCTCTCAAACCCTGCCACTACTTTATCAACTAAGTTTATGTCATATTCTAAATCCTTTGTTGTCATTTCAACAGTCCTTACAGCATCTTCACCAGGAGTAGATTCCTTCTCAGGAAACCATTTTTTTTGTTCATCCATAAGAAGCAACTCCTCATGTATTAGTTTTATCATGAGATTGCAACAATTCACTCACATCTCAAGCTCCGCTTCTAATTTTAGTTCTCTTGCTATTTCTACCACATCTGCAGTTACTTCCTCCACTGAAGTCTTGAACCCCTTAAAGTCATACATGAGGGGTGGAATGAACATTTTCCAAACTCTTGTTAATGTTGGTTTTTTTGGTTTTTTTTTAAGGAAAATTAGCCCTGAGCTAACTACTGCTAATCCTCCTCTTTTTGCTGAGGAAGGCTGGCCCTGAGCTAACATCCATGTCCATCTTCCTCTACTTTATACGTGGGACGCCTATCACAGCATGTCGTGCCAACCAGTGCCATGTCCGCACCCGGGATCTGAACCAGTGAACCCCGGGCTGCTGAGAAGTGGAACGTGCTCACTTAACCGCTGTGCCACTGGGCCAGCCCCAAATGTTGATATTTTGACCACTTCCCATGAATCATGAATGTTCTTGGTGGCAGCTAGGATGGTGAATCCCTTCCAGAAGGTTTTCAATTTACTTTGCCAGATCCATCAAAGGAATCACTATCTATGGCAGCTGTAGTCTTACAAAATATGTTTCTTAAATAATAAGACTTAAAAGTGGAAGTTACTTCTTAAGCCATGCACTGCAGAACGGATGTTGTGTTAACAAGCATGAAAACAACATTAATCTCGTTGTACGTCTCCATCAAAGCTCTTGGGTGACCAGGTGCATTATCAACAAGCAGTAATATTTTGAAAGGAATCTTCCTGAGCAGTAGGTCTCACCAGCAGGCTTAAAGTATTCAGTAAACCATGTTGTAAACAGATATGCTCCATCCAGGCTTTGTTGCTCCATTTATAGAGCACAGGCAGAGTAGATTTAGCATAATTATTAAGGGCCCTAGGAGTTTTGGAATGGTAAATGAGCACTAGCTTCAACTTAAAGTCACCAGTTGCATTAGCCCCTAACAAGGGAGTCAGCCTGCCCTTTGAAGCTTTGAAGCCAGGTGCTGACTTCTCTCTAGCTATGACAGTCCTAGATGGCATCTTCTTCCAATATAAGGCTGTTTCGTCTACCCTGAAAACCTGTTGTTTAGTGTAGCCATCCTCCTTAATGATCTTAGCTAGATCTTCTGGAGAACTTGCTGCAGCTTCCACACCAGCATCTGCTGCTTCACCTGCACTTTTATGTCATGGATACAGCTTCTTTCCTTAAGCCTCATGAGCCAACTCTGCTGGCTTCAAACTTTTCTTCTGCAGCGTCCTCACCTCTCTCAGCCTTCACAGAATTGAAGAGAGTGAGGGCCTTGCTGTGGATTAGGCTTTGGCTTAAGGGAATGTTGTGGCTCGTTTGATCTTCTATCCAGACCACTAAGACTTTCTCCACATCAGTAATGAGGCTGTTTCACTTTCTCATCATTCGTGTGTTCACTGGAGTAGCACTTTCAATTTCCTTCAAGAACTTTTCCTTCGTGTTCACAACTTGACTAACTGTTTGATGCAAGAGGCCTAGCTTTCAGCCTGTCTCAGCTTTCAACATGCCTTCCTCACTGAGCTTAATCATTTCTAGCTCTGGATTTAAAGTGAGAGATGTGCGACTCTTTCTTTCACTTGAACTCTTAGAGGTCATTGTAGGGTTATTAATTGGCCTAATTTCAATATTGTTGTGTCTAAGGGAAGAGGGAGGCCTGAGGAGAGGGAGGGAGAAGGGTAACAGCCAGTCGGTGGAGCAGTCAGAACGCACACAACATTTACTATGTTTGCCATCTTATATGGGCACAGTTCATGACGCCCCAAAACAATTAAAATAGTAACATCAAAGATGACTGATCACAGATCCCCATAACAAATATAATAATAACGAAAAAGTCTGAAATATTGCGAGAATTACCAAAACGTGATGCAGAGACAGAAGTGAGCAAATGTTGTTGGAAAGATGTTGCCTGTAGACTTGCCCAATGCAGGGTTGCCACAAACCTTCAATATGTGAAAAACACAATATCGGTGAAGTGCAATAAAGTGAAGCACAACAAAAAGGGGTATGCCTGTATTTACCAAGATTTATAGTAATTCTTTCATTTTATTTTCTTATTGTATTGGCTAAAACTTGTAAAACAATGTTTAATAACAGAAGAAATAATAGGCATTTTTGTTTTGTTCCTGATTTTACTAGAACTGTTACAGATAGAAATTATAGGTAAACCCAAACGTATACCGGTAATTCGATAAAGAGTTATCTGTTTGCAAATAATGATATAATAATTATCATTAGAGAGCAAAAGAAAAAGGGATTTACATGTGCAAGTATCTTCCATCCTTAAAGAAATCCTTGCTCAATCTCATGGCCCTGTTAGGATTTCTTCCCTCTGTAAGCAATAGAGTGTCCAACCCACGGCAGTTTAACTATGAGAAGAAGTCCAAAGGAGATTGATCTCAGGTTCAGCAGCTCAGTAATGTCATCAAGGATACAAGACCTTTCTGTAAGTTCTGTTCAACTGTCCTTAGCATGTTGACTTTTCCCTTCATTCGTGTATCTTCAGGATCATGAAATGGTAGCCAAAGCTCCAGAATTGGCAAGAAGTTTTAAGGTAGGACTCCCAGTTCCATTGTTTAGGGGAGGAAAAGTTGTCACAGCACTGCATCAAGTGTCAGGATTGAATTAGGCCCCATAGGAGCTTCTGCAGCAATGAGAATGCCATGGTAGGCTCTTCAGGTTGTTGCCCTTGGATACCACTTACACCTTCTGAGGTTCAGAGGCTAGGTCCAGATGGGAAAGAACAGGTTTCTGTGATGATGAAGAGTGCAAGGGAAGGAAGTCCTGCCATTTGCGGCAACGTGAATGAACCTGGAGGACATTGTGCTAAGTGAAATAAGCCAGACACAGAAAGACAAATACTGTGTGATCTCACTTACATGTGGAATCTAAAAAAGCCCAAGTCATAGAACCAGAGAGTAGAACAGTGGTTGCCAGGGGCTGAGGGGTGGGGAAAATGGGGAGCTGTTGGTTAAAGGGTACAAACTTCCAGTTATAAGATGAGTAAGTCTGGGGATCTAACATACAGCATGGTGTCCATAGTTAGTAATACTGTATAGTATACTTGAAATTTTCAAACAGAATAAATCTTAAGTATTCGCCCACACAAATATGTATACATATATTAAATCATGTTATACACCTTAAAAAAAATCATGCTGTAAACCTAAGTAGATACATTTTTATTCGTCAATCCTATCTCAATAAAGCTGGCAAAAAAAAAAAGAGGCACCAGGGAGACACCCAGAAAAAGGCTGAGGCTGTAAGGGGATCTCCAGAGGAAAGGCTGAAGGAAATGAACTAAACACAAATAAAAGTCAAAGAAAGTGAGGTGAGTGAGAGGGACGTGTTGTTGGGATGTGATCATGGTGATGAGGGAGGGGGACGAAAGGAAAACAGACTCAACACCAGACTCAGAGTCATCACACCTCAGTGAGGGGCATGAAGCTGCCACAAACTCTTCTTCAAAAATGAGGCGCGGGGATGATTTGTTCATTCGTTCATTGATGACATAATTATTTATTGAGAGCTGACTACATACGGCAGTGTTCTCAGTGTCACAATTCATGGGTCAATAAGACAGTTCCTGCTCTTGTTGTGCAGGAGAAGGGGGGCAATCAAGTAAACTAGGATGCATTTTTATAAAACTTCAGATGAAAATCAGTGAGGTAAAGATATCAGACCAGGTGAAAGGTTACAGAGTGGCTGTGGTGGGGATATCTTGGTGGCAATTTAGATTGAATTCTCAGAGGTCTCTCGGAAGAGGTCACATTTGAGCAGTGACTTCAGTGAATTGAAGGAGGGAGCCATGTGCCGATTTGGGGACAGAGGAGCAGCAGCTGTGTTTGAGGAATGAGAAGAAGCTGTCTTGGCTAGAGGCCAGTGAATGATGAGGGAGAGTGGCCAGACAATGAGGGAAGACCTCCAGCTCTGGCTGCTGGTGAAGCCAGGCAGCCTGGAATCCGTGAGGCTTTAGCTTGATTTCTTCTTCTCTAAACACTTTTACCTAAGATACCATATCATCCTTCCTCTTGGTGTAAGTAGTCCTCTTCCTAATGGAGGGCTGTTTTCCTTCCCCAGGGACTTGATTGCCCACCTGCAAGGGACTTTGTCTCTTGCGTGTTTGCCTATAGTATAGAAGTCAACAGAGCTAAAAATAACAAAGTCTGCAATGAAGCACAGTGATTAATCTGCTGAATTCCGCAGAGAGCCAGGAGCAGTGGGGAGCCAGACACAACAGGCCCCAAGCACCCTGGGCAGTCTCTTCCCTGAGAAATCATCACACAACTTCTGGTCTTGATCTATTCATTATTCTCCCTTTCCCTGGTGCACTTCTTGATGAAAAGAAAACAGCTCTTGAAAGGTTTGCTCCTTCCCGAGATGGTGAACAGCATCAGCTGTTGTAACAGCATCTTCCTCTGTGACGCTGATTAAAAAAAGAGGAAAAAAAAAGATATTTACCTCATTATGAAAGCAATACATATTTATTGTTGGGAAATTAGACATACGGAAAAATATAAAGAAAAACCACCCAAATATCACCACCTGGAGATAACTATTATTAAGGTTTCTAATTTTATATAATTACTCACAAAATGTATTTGGGTATACCTGAGGTCATTTGGTAGCTACAATTTCATATCCTAATTTTAAATTTAGCATTATTTACTAATCATTTCCCCACTGACACTACCTTTTCATTCCACAAACTGGGCTCTAGGTTCTGGTGGTACCAAGAGAAATGTGCCGAGAGAGGTTGGGATTGGCAAAAGCCAAAGTTACATCCCATGTGGTTGTTTTCACCATCGTGTTACAACCTTGGCAGCTTCTTGGCTCTCCTCTCCAATTTATAAGATATCATACAAAGAGGAGAGGGGAGATTCAGAGACCTAAAAACTGGTTTTTAGAGCAGATTATTTTATTTGGTGTGTAGCTGTCAGTCAGACTTGCTTCAGTGCATAATACATTGCTGAGGAACATATACATACACACCCACACAAATGGCGTTAAAAATTTTTTTTTGACTGCCCACATCATGGCACGTACATCCTGACTTTTTGCCCTAATAAGTGGGCCTTTCTAACCAGGGAAATTGGCTGATTCTTAGGTAAGAGGAGCTATCTGCAGCAAAGATACTATCAGAGATTAACTGTGCTCTGCTGACTTGGAACCACAACTTCAGTTTCCTCCTTATTTTTGGCCCAGCTGAGCCTCTTAATGGTATTTGTAATGAGGTCAGCCTTTGGAAGATTTAATCAGCTTCGTATTCCCACAATTTTGGTGTCTTTGTTATCTTTTTCTTGCTTATTGTGGCCAAGGCTAAGGCAGGAGCCAAGCATAGACAAAACCCACTTCTTGACCGCCCTAAGCACAGCACGTTAGGTAACCTCATTGTCCCTTCTTCCTTCTCAGAGTGCAGAGGATCCTATGACATACACGTCATGTGAATACCAGGCACTGTTAGCTGCCTGTCCAGTTGTCATTTCTACTCTCTTCAGCCTTGGTCACAATAAGAGTGAAAGATCAGAAAAAGCACTAAAAAGGCAGCAATAATAAGGCTGAATAAACATAAATTGTGACTGGTCTAAGCCAGTCATGGGAATCTTAAAGCCATTTGATAGATCCTCACTTTTCAGCCTGTATTGCAGGTAGAGATGGCTGTGTGATCCAGTTCCCATCATGGGCATATGAGAAAATCTGGAAAGTATTTCCTTCCTGATGAACAGCAAAGGTGTTTTTCTTTTGCCCCCTTTTCCTCATCTTTGAATGTAGCGTGAAGACCTAACGCCTAGAGCTGTGGTAGCTATCTTGTGACAGTGAGGTGACAAGCATGAGGATGAAAAACCAGCCTGCTCAGGATGCTGAAGCTGAGGAATGTAAAGTGACTGGATCCTTGATGACATTTTTGAGTTGCCAATCAACTCTGGAACTGCCTACTTTGGGAATGCTTCTTAAGAAACAAGAAAATTTCTTATGGTTTAAGGCACTCTTTCTTCCAAGCAAGCCTGTCCTAACTGGTACAGGGCAAGGGTGGCCAAGGAGTGACAGGTTCAACTTTTCTGAGGGCAGCCACAACATTGTAGTAACTGTAAAACTACAAACCAACAAATTCAATTTCAGGAGTTGACCAGCTGGGCAAACAGGATGCATTTGTCTTCCATCTGGTGGAAGCTGATCTTCCCAAAAGATGGACAGATTTAGATCAGAGAATGAACAAAAAGGAACCAATCAGAATCTACATCCCACAATACCTTGAGTACGGAGAATGCAGCATACCCTTTAAATGTGTTCTCTGTTAAGACTAAAACATGTTGGTATTAGTTCTTATGTTTCTGACCACACATAACAGAGAAAAGTTAACCTATGTAGTAATATAAGAACAGGGGGTTGGACTCATGAATAGAGAAACCTCTCAAAGAGCTTTGGACAGGCACTGAGGAAGAGCATGGAGTTTAGCTTGAGCATGCATCCATCTCAGAGCAGATGGTACAAACTGTGTGTTTTCAGGACCAACGGAAATTAGAAATACCTCTTGACTTCAGCTACCTTATAACTAAACATTCTAATTTCCATCAATTTTTAGTGAGTGGTTATCCATTTTGGAAATTCATTCACCGGCAATTTTAAATGGTCATCTCCCTCACAGCATCTAAAATATTGTTGGATATACACAAAAATTGAATTATGGAATCTCTTCAGGAATATGGTGTTAAGGAAAGTTCCTGAACTTTGAAGTCAGACCAACAAGAATTCAAATTTTCTGCTATTAACTAGCTGTGACCTTGGACATATTACTTTACTTCTCTGAGCCTCATTTCTTAAATGAGAATAATAATACCCATCACAAAAGGCTGTTGGTTGATTTAAAGAAAGAACATAAAGTGCAGGGCACATAGCAGATATGGATAAGTAATAGCTTCCATGTCAGTTAGGATCTAACAGGAAGTAGATTCAATATTCAAATTAGGATATTTTAATATTTTTGTCTTACAATTGGGTTATTTCCAAAGGTAGGCAGGAAAAATTCCCAGTTTAAACAAATAAAGCTGCTCTCCAAATTTAATTTACAAAGATGTCTGTCACACCATTGTTGTCTTAGGGAGCATCAGGAAACAATCCAGATGTCCAAGTATAGAGAATTGTTAACATTCACACAGCTGAATACCATAAAGCCACTAAAAATAATATTGTAAAAGTAAATGCATTGACATCAAATATATTGGTAATATAGTGCTAAGTGAAAAGAACAGATTTTACGATATTGTCAAGAATAAAATCTATTTTGCTAAAATTGTATGTATATTATATTTATAATCTAAATTTATATCTAGATATAATTATTTAGTGTCAGACTTTTAAGATTCTTTTGGGATCTTTTATAAGTTGTCAACTTTTTTTCAGTCCTGAAAGAGAGAGAGTTGATTTCAATTTTTTGGGGGGAATCCCCCTTAGCCTGATTCAGATCATTTATATTGAGTGGCTAGTATTCTATTTGGTAATGGGCCTTCTCAAGTGTGTTTGAATCAGAGCCGTCTCTGAGACTCTGTAACTTCGTTGGGGTGGGGTTCAAGGTGAAGGTGGAAAAAATGCTGTGGCTTGCCTGTGGGAATTTAGAGAATACTGCCTTGCTAAGTGTTGCTTGTCCCTTTTTGGTTAATTATGTGCAGGATATCTGGAGCTGGAAAACTGAAAACTGCTGGAAGGATGTGAGGCAGGATCTTCCCCTTAGAATAGAGACTATAAAAAGTAATTGGATGGCCATGGTTTAGCTCAACATGGGCTGGATGACTGATGCCCAAGTGTGGAATTACTTAGGACAGAATAACCCAGAAAGCACAGCTGTGGGACTATTGTGATCTGATCTCATTGCCTTACTGGAGCCACACCTCTGAGGGTGGAGGGATGCAGTTTTGTCTACAGCAAAGGATACCAACTGAAGTGCTTACACTATGACAGGTAGTAATGGCAATAATAGGAAACACTTCTACATGCCAAAGAGTATTCTAAGGGTTTTACTGGAATTGTTACTTTAAATCCTCAAAAAATCCTATAAAGAAGACTCTATTATTAGCTCAGTTTTACAAACTGAAGGAACCTATTACAGAGAGGTTAAATAACTCGTCCAAGGTCATAGAGCCAGTAAGTAGCAGAGACGGGATTCGAACCCCAGTCTGGCTTCAGAGTCCAGGTTCTTAACCATTACGGTTGCTACCTCATTAAGGTAAGTGCCATGTCCTTGAGTGAAGCTGGCAGGATGTAAGCGAAAGGGAGAAAGGGGAACTGGGCAAGCTGGAGATGAATGTTCTGACTAAAGAGACAGCTACCAGCCAGCAACAGCTGCTATGGAGGAATGTGGGCCCACGGTTTCCAGATCATTTGAATTTTCAAGAGACAATGGAAATCTGGATTTTTATGTGAAATTCCTAACTTTAAAATACACTGCTGGCCAAAACACATACATAAACACCCACACGTACACACACACACACACTCATACTACTATGGAGTACTAATTTCTGAACCCCGTATTAAAGAGAAGACATTTTCATGTTCAATCATCCTAAAAAGAGCAGATAACTAAGCAGATGAACCTTAGATGGGAGGGAGGAAAAAACTCCACCATTTATTATGTTGTGGTTTCAAGCAAGTTAATTAATGGCTCTGGACCTCAGTTTTCTCATCTATAAATTGATGAGGACAATAGCATTATCTCATAGGGTTTATGTGGGGGTTAACTGGGGTAACCAACGTTTTAGAGTGCCAACCTGGGACAGAGCCATAGCAGACTAAAACAAATAAACATATATAATATATATTATATGTCATAAGTATGTATTTATTGTATACAATATATAATTATAATTATGTTTTATTACTTGAACAAAACTGTGAAAAAACAGGCATTTATTTGAAATGATACATTATTTTGTGTTATTTACTATTCTGTTACATAAATGTTATTGTTTAAACAAAACAACAATAGAGCTAACTGACAGTGAGAATCAGTAATAATAGTAGGACCAATTAAACAAATCATATGTATAAGAAAAATATAAAAATATTTTTACAATGTTTCTTTCTGTCCCCTGATACAGGCAATTTAACTCTTTTTAAAACTTTGTATTAGATTATTTAAAATTTGTACATCATTGTGCATTCTTTTAAAAATAGTCTTATTCAGATATAATTCACACACTACACAATTCACCCATTTAAGGTCGACGATTCAATGATTTTTAGTATATTCACAGATATGTGCAATCATCACCATAGTCAACCTTAGAACATCATTTAGTTATCACCTCCAACTCTATCCCCCACAGCCCTGAGGAATCTCTCCTCTACTATCTATCTTTATGAATTTGCCTGTTCTAGATATTTCATGTAAGTAGAGTCATATAATACCTGTCCTTTTGTGTTAGTATAATGTTTTTAAAGTTCATCTATATTGTAGTATGTATCAATATTTCATTCCTTTTTAATGGAATTAGTAATATTCCATTGTATGGGTATGACCACATTTTGTTCACCCATTTGTCTGTTTATGGACATTTGGGTTATTTGTACCTTTGACTATTAAATAATGCTGCTGTAGACATTCATGTACAAGTTTCTGTGTGGACATGTATTTTAATTTCTCTTGGGGATATACTTAGGAGTGGAATTACTGGATCATATGGTAACTCTGTTTAACCTTTTAAAGAACTGCCAGACTGTTTTCCAAAGGAGTTGGACCATTTTATTCCCACCAGCAACATATGAGGGTTCTAATTTCTCCACATCCTTGCCAACACTTGTTATTATCTGACTTTTTTATTCTAGCCATCCCAGGGGTGTGAACTGGTATCTCATTGTGGTTTTGGTTTGCATTTCCTTGATGACATGATATTGAGCATCTTTTCAAGCGCTCTATTTGCCATTTGTATGGTTTCTGTAGAAAAAATGTCTATTCAGATCCTTTGCCCATTTAAAAATTTTGTTGTCTTTTTATTATTGAGTTTATATATTCTAAATACAAGTCCCTTATCAGATATGTGATTTGCAAATATTTCACATCATTCTGTGGGTTGCTTTTTTCACTTTCTTTATGGTGTCTTTTGAAGCACAAAAGTTAAAAAAATTTTTTTTTGAGGAAGATTAGCCCTGAGCTAACATCTGCTGCCATCCTCCTCTTTTTGCTGAGGAAGACTGGCCCCGAGCTGACATCTATGCCCATCTGCCTCTATTTTATATGTGGGAGCCTTGCTGCAGCATGGCTTGATAAGTGGTACGTAGGTCTACACCTGGAATTCGAACCAGTGAACCCTGGGCCGCCAAAGCAGAGCATGCAAACTTAACCGCTGCATGACTGGGCTGGCCCCCAAAAGCTTTTAATTTTGTTGAAATCAAATTTATTGTTTTTTTTGTTGCTCATGCTTTTGGTGTCATATCTATGAATCATTTGCCAAAGCAAACATCATGAAGATTTACCTCTACGTTTTCTCCTAAGACTTTTATAGTTTTTGTCCTTACTTTTAGTTTCTTGAACTATTTTGAGTTCATTTTTGTATATGGTATGAAGCAAGGGTCCAACTCCATTCTTTTGCACGCAGCTATCCAGCTTTCGCAGCACCATTTGTTGAAAAGACTATTCTTTCCCCCAATGAACGGTCTTGGGATCCTTGTCAAAAATTGGTTGACCATAGGTGCATTGGTTTATTGTGTATTCTAAGGTGTATTCATGTAAGACTTTTTAAAAGGAGCATGTAAATCAATAGGACTAATTGAACATATATTACCTATACTTAATTAAAATAATGACATTTTTCTTCCTGTCCCATATTTTTACTCCATTTCCTTTTCCAACAATACTTCTCTGAACTGCTTGCAGCCTTTAGAAAATCCTTTGTTTTTTTCATAAAATGAAACTGAGCAGTGGAACATAAAATTCACTTTAACCTGCTGCTCTTATCAACGTGATGACATTAAGCTAAATATCAGCTCAACCAAAGCATGTAAACATGGGACATTTAGGATTTTACTTCCTACCAGCTGCAGATTTTTAGACTTGGAGAAATTGGTCTCTGACTCTCAAAAAACTGTCTGTTCACTTTGTTTCTATAGGCTTGTTTTGACAGATTAGTTCTTTGCTAATCAGGTCTTTTGCATCTATGAATTCATCATATAGGCTATCCATGTCTTAAATGTCCATCTTTTTTAAGTACTCTGAAACACGTTGGATGCCATCCTAAGTTTAACCTCTCTCAGGGAAAATGGTTTTAAAGCACAGAGGAAATTTGAACTTGTGAAATTGAAGTTGGATTCCAAGTAAGTTACAATGTAGTAAAGAAATTAAGAAGTCCTGTAAGTTGATTGTATTTTTCTGGCAGCATCTTGTTTTTTGAGTTCTGATGCATTCTTATTCCCAAAAATTGAATCCTTTTTCACTGTATGAGTTTTTGTCACAACTTGCAAACATCATCAAACAATGCAGGTGCAGTCAGTTCACCCTTTTCTAGGCTTCTTCATAGACCATCAAACAACTTTAGAGAAACAGCATATAAATTTCTATTTTACTGTAATCCTTTTCTCTTCAATGCATTTCCAAATTAGAGAAGGATATTCCTCTTATTCCATACTTTGAAAATTTGATTTTATGGCAGGCCAACATTTTAACATCTTTTGTATGTCTGGCAATGATGATAGCCATCTTCTAGGCACATGTATAATAAGGCTATCTCCTTCCATTCCATAAAATAAAAAATCTCATTAAATGCTTTTGTACATTTTGAGAAAATTAAAAATGACCAAAATTTTTCATTGTGAAATCTTCACTTTCACAGGTAAGCAAGTCACCTCTTGTTGGCAATGTTATGTAAAAGATCTGCAGGATATTTAGGAGTTACAATATATTCATTTTCTTTGGTAAGACATTTATACACTGAATGGAACTTGCCAAAATTTAAATCTGTACTGTTTGCCAAATATGTAGCTAGATCAACAAAGTCTGGTTTGTATTTGAATAAGATATCAGCAATCTTTTGTCTTATATTTTCTGTGGTTCCATTAAAGTCTTAGTAGAAATCAAGAAGACGATTTGAAACTCCATTTTTGAAATCAAAGTATATAAGTGTTGGGGGTTACAGCCACTAGGGCACTCAAAAGGATCGGGTTAGAGTCCTGAGCTCTGGGTTAGGGTCCCAGAGTACCCTGGGTTAGGGTCCCAGAAGTATTGGATTTTGGTGTCTGTTCATGTTTGTCTATATCTGACTGTTCTATTTGTTAAAACTGACTGTTTGGGGACTGAGTTTCTCGGTGATTATAACAAACTCTCTTTAGAAATTACCTTGTTTGTTGTGGCCAACTTGGGAAAATCCCCCTGAAATGGGGATAACTGTAAACAGCTGGCAAGATAACCTGGGATAATTTAAAATTACAGTGGCCATTTTGGGCTCTTTTTGAGCCTGCAAACCAAGGAACAAGGAAAAATCTTTAATCTTTAAAGAGTCAAGGGCTCCACCTTTCGACCAAAAGCTTCCAGAAGCTGTAAATGTTTACAGAGAACTGTACAATCTTACCAAGCTTGTTTTGTGTCCTGAGGGCTTGTCTTGATAACTGTCAGGTTGCAGGGGCGCGGGGGGGAGGGGAGGTGATGTCCCAAAATATGGTTGTACTTTATCTTGCGGTAAGAGATAGTCAGACAGAAATTCAGGTTGCATGCCTGTTTGCTGCTAAGAGTCCTACCAAACTGCTGTCAGCCTCAGGGGAACTACATTGGCCATTAGAAGAAAGCCTTGGCTGGGTCTTCATTGTAAGGGTCTTGATTTCAGGGATGCTTGAAATTTTCATGATCTGATTCTAGCTGCAGCATAAATATACTTTTGACCAGTGATGTCTAAATTCTGAAACAATGGGAAATGCTAATTTGATCCCCACCTGTAGCCCCTTGGGCTGCATTCTCCTGAATTGGGCGACTTTTAGCCACAAGTAAGTAGTATGAGCTACTGAGTCCTCATTGTACTGACCCTTCTCCTCCCAGAGACAGCCACTATTTTTTCTTGTCTCTGTTTTTTTGTGTGTGTCATGTCATAAAAAGGAAAAACCATAGAGCACGATGCAGGCACTCCATGAGCCTGTTGTCTGTGAGGGCTGCAGTAGGCTTTGCTGCAGGGCCCACCTATGGACTATGCACATAAGGTGGAAGCTGTTGCTAAGGGCATCATGGAAGCCAAAGTACTGCAATCTTGGTGGGCACAGGTTGGGCAGTTAAGAGCCATTAGGGCTCCCACAACCTCAAGAAGTCTCCCATGAAAGGATGAGTTAGTCATGGAACGGGGTAGATGACACAGGTCCCCCTGCCAACTTCAAGAAAATGTCTGTGCAACAAGGAGGTACTCTGTAAAGCACACACAATTCCCAACCCTATGGCACCTCCTTCCTAGGTATTAGTCTGGCTCTGAGAGACCCAAAGCATAGCTAAAACTGCTAATGTGCACATAAGATGAGGGTTTCTCTTCTTTTTGTCTAGTGCTGTGTCTTGAGAGCTTGCCTTTGTGATCTCTTTGGTCACGAGGGGTCCCAGTCCATCAGGGGCCTATGTTGTCTCAAGTTTTGTCACTTGTTAGTGCACTACTGCCTGTGCAGTAGGAGCCTTTGCTTTCTTGGACTGTTTTGGGAGTGAACTTTCTGGATCTTGTGAGGGATGCTCCTTTTGTACTCTCTTGTGGGGACATCTCTTGCATCCATAGTTAAGCCATAAATGCTTGTGGATACTGGAACATTAAAAACTGATAAGGCAAATACACCCTAGAAACTCCATCTTGGAGAAAACTTGAGTGATTTCTCTGTGCCTTTATGATGTAGTTGGACAGGTAGGTCATCCTATAATGTCATTTAAGTTACAACCCAGTTTCTTAGAAATTAAGAGCAATTATCCTTAAAAAAAAATCCTTGCAAGACTGGAAATGCAGCTCTAGAGGCAGTTCAGGTTCCACCCATTTCCCCTATCTCAAAGAGCTGCAAATCTTCTGGGGGTGGACATTCGGAAGGCAGCTAGCAGGTCTGACACATTGCATATGATAACATTAAAAGGAATTAAATAGACCTAAATTCAGCTCTCAATTGGCAAGGATTCTAGGAAAAAGGAACTATGCTACACTACCAGCATATCTGTTAGCCAACAGATCATCCGTTAGCCAACACTTCCATCCAGCCCTCACTGGCTCCACTTTTATTTAACTATAGGGACAAACCACAAGCTTAAACTTGGGAGAAACATGTTGAGTGTCTTGATCTGGGTAATGGTTAACAGGTATTTACCCCAGTAAAAATCCATCAGCCTGTACACTTAGGATTTGTTCACTTTATTTTATATAAATTATACCTCAAAGAAAGAGTTAAGAAAAAAGTAGAGTGACCTTTGAACATTTATAACAGGGAGATCCTATTAAGCCTGGATAATTAAGGAAGGCTTTTCTGAGGAAGAAACATGAGCTGGAATCTGAAGGGTGAGGTGCAGTTAAGCAGGCAGAGGGCAGAGCAGACCGTTCAGGACAGAAGGAGCAGCATGTTACAAAGGCCCTAGAGTAAGAGGAAAATCTTGTAATGGTACTCGTCTGTTTTGTCTTTTAGAACTTTTACAGAGATGTCTTTGATATTTAGATTCTTAACCCACATGATATTAATTTTTGTGTATAATGTGAAGTATGGGTATAATTTCATTTTCCCCCATATAACCAATTATCCCAGCCCCATTTAATGAAAAATTTATCCTTTTTCTACTATGGATCTGCTATGCCAACTCATAATATTATATACCAAGTTTCAATAGTTGTGTGAGTCTCTTTCCAGGCTTTCATTCTATTCTGCTAGACCCTGTCTACATCTCCACCAATAGCACACCATCCTTCATTGAGCTGTATAAAGACTATTCATATCTGGTATGTATGTCTTCCCAACTCGAAGCTTTTCTTCAAGAGGGTCTTGGCTGTTCTTGTCCCTTTGGTCTCCCATAAACATTTTAGAATTAGCAAAACATTTATTAGAATTTGGATTCGAATTGCATTGAATAAACACAGCAATTTGGGAGAGAACTGATGTCTTTATGGTATTGTCTTCCCTCCATGAACGTGATGTATCTCTTATTTGGGTAGCTTTAATTGATTAAAGGTTTATAATTTCCTCAGTGAAGGTGTTGTGTGTCTTTTGTTAGCTTTTCCTAGGTATTTATATTTTGTGAAGTTTCTGTAAATATTATTTTTTATTATTTTTACTGTTTCTTGTTAAATAAAAATGTAATTATATTGTGTAATTACATTTTCTCTAACAAACTTGCTAAATGCTCTTAGTCTGGTAATTTGTCTGTAGATTATTTTGGATTTTCTACAAAGAAAATCATGACATTTATGAATTATGACAGTTTTATTTACTTCTTTCCAATACTTATGCATTTATTTCTTGCACTGCCTTCCTGTGCTTGCCTGGGACTCCAGAACAATGATTAATGGAAGTGGTAATAGATAATCTGTGTCTTGTAATAAATCTTAAGGAGAATGTTTCATTGTCTCAGAGGTAAGTATGACATTTGTGGTAGGTTTACTTTTGCTATAGAAGGAAATTTCCTTCTATTTTTAGCTTGCTACAAGTGTTTTCTTGAAGTCATGAATGGGTGTTGAATTTTTACCAAGTAACTGTATAATTTGACCTGGTTATAGTTATTCTTTAATCTGCTAATGTATTGAATTGTAGCAATTGATTTTCAAAATTGAACCAATGTTGCATTAATGGAATAAATTCAACTTGGTCATAATGTACTATCTTTTTGATATGTTGCTCAATTCAGAATGCTAATATTTTGTTTAGGATTTCTAAATCCATGTTCATTATTGAGCATTATCTGTAATTTTCTTTCTTGCACCCTCCTTCTAAGGTTTAAGTATCATGATTATATCAGACTCTTAAAATAAAATGGAGCGTGTTCTCTCTTTTGTAAATTTCTGGAAGAACTGGTTTAAGTTTGGGATTATCTTTTCTTGATTGCTAGGTAGAGTTCAACACAACCAATCAATAAGATCTTGTTGATTTTTTTGTCAAGTAGTTCTATCAGTTGCTGAGAGGCGGCTTTCCAAGTCCCCAGCTGTAATTGTGGTTTGTCTATTTCTCCTTTCAGCTAGATCAGTGTTTGCTTCATGTAATTTAAGGCTCTTTTGTTGAGGACATACACATTTAGGATAATTACATCTTCTCTTAAGGGTTGAATTGTATCCCCCAAAAAGGTATGTTGAAATTTTAACCTCTGGTACCTGCTGATGTGACCTCATTTGGAAATAGATGTAGTTAGGTTATACTGGATTAGGATGGGCCTTTTAAGAGGAGAAAAATTTGGACACAGACAGACACAGGGAGAAGACAGTCATGTGATACAGAGGAGTGAGTGATGTGATTGGAGTGATGTGATTACAAGCCAAGGAATTCCAAAGACTGCTGGCAAACACCGGAAGCTAGAAGAGGAAAGGAAGAATTCTCTCCTTCAGGTTTCAGAGGGAGCGTGGCCTTGCCATTGCCTTAATTTCAGACTTCTACCCTCCAGAACTGTGCCATAATAAATTTATATTGTTTTAAGCCACCCAGTTGGGGTACTTGTTACAGCAGTCCTAGAAAACTAATACATCTTCTTAGTAAATTGATCCTTTATGATTGGTAATATTCCTCTTTGTCTCTAGTACTATTCTTTGCTTTGAAATTGACCTTATCAGATGCTAATGTAATCACTCCTGGTTTTTGATCAATGTTTGCATGGTACATCTTTTTCAATCTTTTTATTTTCAACCTACCTATTTCATTGAATTTGAAGTGAGTTTCTTGTCAACAGCATATTTTTGAGTCATCTTTATTTATCAACTCTGCTTATCTCTGTCCTTTAACTGGTGTATTTAGGCCATTTACATTTAAGATGATTATTAATGCTTAAGTCTGCCACTTTATTATTTGTTTCTGTTTGTTTCCTCTAGTTCTCATCCCTTTGTTTCCTTTTCTTGTCTTTCTGTGGGTTATTTGAGCATATTTTAGGATTCTATCTTACTTATAGTATTTTTGAGTATATCTCTTTGTATTCTTTTCATAGTGGTTGCTCCAAGTATTACAATATAATTATGTGACTTAGGGGCTGGCTCCATGGTGCAGCGGTTAAGTTTGCAAGTTCTGCTTTGGCGGCCCGGGGTTCGCTGGTTCCAATCCCAAGGTGGACACAGCACCGCTTGGCAAGCCATGCTGTGGTAGGCGTCCCACATATAAAGTAGAGGAAGATGGGCACAGATGTTAGCTTAGGGCCAGTCTTCCTCAGCAAAAAGAGGAGGATTGGCAGCAGATGTTAGCTCAGGGCTAATCTTCCTCCAAAAAAAAAAAAAATCATGTGACTTATTAGGTTCTGCCGGTATCAACATTTTAGCACTTAAAGTTTGGAAACATTACGTCTATTTAGGTCCCTTTGCCTTCCACACGTTAAAATATCATTGTCTTGAGTATCAGATGGTGTTATAATTTTTGTTTCAATCATCAAATATAATTTCTAGAACTCATGAAGAGAAGGATAGACTATTGCATATACCCATATTTCTGCTCTTTCTATTGTTCTTTCTTCCTTCTTGATGCTCCAAGATTCCTTCTTTAGTCATTTCTTTTCTCTGTGAAGAATTTGCTTTAGCCAATCTTTAAGGGTAAGTTTCCTGGAGACAAATTTTTGCAATTTTCCTTAGAAAATCTTTATTTCCTCTTCATTCCCGAAGGGCAGTTTTAGAGGATGTAGAATTCATGGTTGACAGTTTTCTTTCCCCACTTGAAAAATGTGCCACTTTCTTCTGGCCTGCATGTTTTCTATGAAAAATCTGCTGTCATTAGAATTAGTGTTCTTTATAGGTAATGCATCATTTCTCTCTGGCTGTTTTCAATATTTTTTTTTTCGTTTTATTTAGTTTCCAGAAGTTTAATTATGTTGGAGTAGACTTCTTTGGCTTTGTTTTGTATGAGGTTTGACCAGCTTCCTTAATATGTAAGTTTGTGTCTTTCACCAAATTTGGGATGTTTTCAGTTATTATTTCTTTGAATACAGTCATGCATCACATAACAATGTTTTGATCAACAATAGACTGCACATACAGTGGTGGTCCCATGGGATTAGTACCATATAGCCTAGGTGTGTAGTAGGCTATACCATCTAGGTGGGTGTTAAGTGCATTCTATGATGTTAACACAACAACAAAATCACCTAATGATGCATTTCTAAGAATGTATCCTCGTCATCAAGTGATGTATGACTGTACTCTTTCAGTCCCACTCTCTCTCCTATTCTTCTGGGACACTGATCATACGGATGTCTGCATTGTCCCACAGTTCCCTGAGTCCCTGAGGCTCTATTCCTTTTTTTTTTCTTTAGTCTATTTTACCTCTGTTCATACCGGGTAAATTCTATTGATTTATTCTAAAGTTCACTGATTCTATCCTCTGTCATCTCTGGTCCACTATTGAATCCATCCAGCAAGTTAAAATAATTCTCTTATTGCATTTTTCAGTTCTATAATTTCAATTTGGTTTTTTTTTGTTTGTTTGTTTTTTTGGTGAGGAAGTTGGCCCTGAGCTAATGTTTGTTGCCAATCTTCCTCTTTTTGATTGGGGAAGATTGTCCCTGAGCTAACATCCATGCCAATCTTCCTCTGTTTTGCATGTGGGATGTCACCACAGCATGGCTTGATGAACAGCGTGCAGGTCTGTGCCAGTCATCTGAACCCATGAGCCCTGGGCTGCTGAAGTAGAGCACACGAACTCAGCCACTACACCACCAGGCTGGCCCCAATTTGGTTCTTTTTTATAACTTCTATTTCTTTGCTGAAAATTTCTGTTTCTTCTTTTGTTTGAAGAGAATTTGTAATTATTGTTAAAGCATTTTATGATGCCCTCTTTAAAAATCCTTGTCAGATAATTCCAACATCTGATTCATTTCCATGTTGGTGTTAGATGAGTGTCTTTTCTCACTCAAGTTGTGATTTTTTTGGTTCTTGGTACGAAGGGTGATTTTTTATTACATCCCAGATATTTTGTCTATTATGCTAGGAGAGTTTGGGCCCTATTTATTACTTTTTTTAATTAATTTTTTTTTGAGGAAGATTAGCCCTGAGCTAACATTTGCTGTCAATCCTTCTCTTCTTTGCCAAGGAAGATAGCCCTGAGCTAACATCTGTGCCCATCTTCCTCCACTTTATATGTAGGACGCTTGCCACAGCACAGCTTGACAAGCGGTGTGTATGTCTGCACCTGGGATCCAAACTGGTGAACCCTGGGCTGCTGAACTGGAATGTATGAACTTAACCACTGCGCCACTGGGCCGGCCCCATGGGCCCTATTTAAATACTTTATTTTAGCAGGCATTTACCTTGTTTAGGTTTAGCATTCAAGTCCTAGCTGATTTTTGTAGGCTATAGTTCCAATGACAGTTTAATTTTCAGAGCCTTTGTAGTATTATTTTGGTCCACTTGGTTTATCTGATGGCACTGGGGTTCCCACTTGTTCCTGCTGTTGCTGCCTGATGGAGCAGATGGCTTTCTGCAAACTGAGCCATCTAGAGTCCCTCTACTGAGAAGAGGGGAGTCTTAGGTCTGCAAGGACAAAGAAGCTTCCCTGGCTGGGCAGCTTGCTGGGGTGGGATCCATCTTGCTGATCTCTTCTTCCTGCACCCTCCACCCTGGCCACCCCATGTCTCTGGATGAGGAAAGGCAATCTCAGGTCCATGGAAACAAAGAGGCTTGCCATGCCTTGCTGCTGTTGTGGTAGTGTCTCGCCTGCTCATGGCCACCCTACTGTCTCTCAGTAGGAGGGAGGAGTCTCAGGCCTCCAAGGACTAAGAGGCTTTCCCACCTGGGATGCTTATTGTGATGAGAGTCAGTGATCCAGTACTGCCCAGCTGTCCCAGTATCTCTTGCTAGGGGAAGTGAATCTCAGGCTCAGAAAAGTGCTATTCCTAGCCACTAATTGTTAGCAGGGCTCTTTGCCAGTGGTGCCAGACTCGCTTGGTGGTGTTTTCCATTTGATACAGGAGGAGGGTGGATGGGAAGTGGTCCATGAACCTACCTGGGCTACCTTCTTTTGTTAGGTTGAGAGTTGGGAAACACTGGGTTGCCTTCTTTTGTTAGGTGAGGTATATGTAAAACACCCTGCTGCTGTGCATTGGGATCCCAAACCAGTTTGCCTTCTTTTTACAACCTTTCAGAGCTCTCCTTTGGCTGTCTCTTTTGTTATTTCCAGGGTATGTAGTTGTACTTAATGGGGAGGGGCAGGGAGAAACAAGTCTACACCATCTTACCTGAACTGGAAGTTATCTACTCATTCAGTTTTATCATCATTGTAGGATTACTTAGGTTTTCTATTTATTCTTCAGTCAGTTTTGGTGAATTAAATTTTCTAGAATTTATTAAGTTCATCTAAGTTTTCAAATTTGCTGTCAAAATGTTTTCATTTTGGGCCGGCCCCATGGCTGAGTGGTTGGGTTCGCGCGTTCTGCTTGGGCAGCCCGGGGTTTCGCTGGTTCAGATCCTGGGTGTGGATGTAGCACCACTTGTCGGGCCGTGCTGTGTTGGTGTCTCGCGTGCCATGGCTGGAAGGACCCACAACTAAAAAAGTGTACAACTGTGTACTGGCGGGGAGGGGGGCAGATTTGGGGAGAGAAGGCAGAAAAAAGACAAAGAAGATTGGCAACAGTTGTTAGCTCAGGTGCCAATCTTTAAAAAAAGTTTTCATTTTATTGTCTTTTTGATCTCTGTAGTTATCCTTTTATTTCTTATTTTGTTTATTCTCTTTATTTCCTTGGTAATTTTTGCTACAGAGTTCCCTATCTTATGTCTTTTTGAATAATTTTTACTTTAGATGAGTCTCTCAATTTTATATTCACTTATTAATTTCCACCATTCTGCCTTTCTTTGAATTTGTTCTGTAATTCTTTTCCTAACTTCTTAAATTGGATACTTAGCTTATTAAATTTTGGTCTTTCTTCTTTTCCAGTATATGAACTTATTTAAAACTATATTTAAACATCCCTGTAAGCCCAGCAGCACTTACATAGAAAGTTTTGATATGTAATGTACAGTCCCCCACAGAGGAGGGATGCAAATTTGGGTTGGATGTTGAGGCTGATGATACCACATATGCACCAAGAGAGTATGAAAAGGTTTATTACTCACATAATCAGGCTTATAGGGGAGAACGACAAGCATCGAGAAGCTCCAAAGATGGCTTGAGAGAGCAGGAAGGGACAACTGGCTTGGGATTTTATGGTAGTTAAGGGGTGAGGCTGAGGTAAGGGTTCCCTCGTGTAGGCTGACACGTGTGTGGCTTGGACTTTTCACCAGCACCAGAGGAGGGAGCATCAAGGCTTTCTTATCAGCTTGCCCAGCAGTGGGACAGAAGGCGAATGAGGAGTGGTGGGGCCTGAAAGTTATCAGCAAACATCAAATATGGAGTCAGACTCTTTATTGAACATAATATTATCATTAGTTTATTTATAAATATTTTTATCATCACTATGCCTTCTTTGTCTAATGAGTTGTTTAGATGTATATATATTTTAAAATATCTAAATATATAGACTTTTTACTATATTTTAAAATACCTAACTAAATCATATTGTGGTTAGAGAATGTGGTAGTATGGTTAATTGTCACACAAGTTTCATGTGAACTTGAAAGGAATTTGAAATCTCTGAATTTAGAGTGCAATGTTTGATATATGCCCATGAGCTCAAATATTTTATTTGAGTTGCTTCTCCCTGCTTGTATCAAAGATTTTCTCTTTTTCCTTTGTTGTCAAGATAAAAATTTTCTTTTCTTTTTTTCTTTTTTTGCTGAGGAAGAATCACTCTGAACATCTGTTGCCAATTCTCTTTTTTTTTTGCCTGAGGAAGATTGGCCCTGAGCTAACATTTGTGCTAATCTTCCTCTATTTTGTATGTGGGACACTGTCACAGCATGGCTAGTGAGTGGAGTTGGTCTGTGCCTGGGATCTGAACCCATGAACCTAGGCCACTGAAGCAGAGTGCGTGGAACTTTGATCACTTGGCTGCAGGGCCAGGACCTAAATTTTCTCTTATTTGTTCTGTTTGTGATGAGTTGGGCTTTGCGTTTCTCATCAAATCTGGAAAATTCTCTACCATTGTCTCTTTGAAGATTGCCTCTTCCTCATTTTCTCTGTTATTTCTGTATAAGACTTTGAATAGATGTTTGTAAGAACTTGTCACTCTATCCTCCTTGTCTGAAAATTTCTTTCATTTTCCATTTTTGAGATAATTTGCATTCTGGATAATTTCTTTTAATCTACCTTTCAGTACACTAATTTTCTCTCAACTGTTGTAACTTGCTTCATTGAGTTTTATCAGCCTAATTATATTTTTCATTTCTAGAAGTTCTAGCTGATTGTTTCCCAAATCTTGGTCTCTGTTCAAATTCTTTGAACATATTTTAAGCTTTTAAAAATTTCTTTAAATACATTAAGCATGTTTATTGTATAATCTGCGTCTGACAATTTGAATATTTTAAGTGTTTTTGTGCCTGATACTGCTGTTGTTTCTTTAGCTCTCACTTACGGTGCCTTATTTCTGCCCTATAATTTGTTTTTCCTGGAGATGTTTATTTTCTTTAGAATCTTCGGGAATGCTTTGATATTTGGTTGAAGTTGCATTCCTGCAAAGAAATTTGCTTTTATTTCTACCAGTTGCCTAAGGGCACTACCAACCTAGATGATTTTACATTAAATCCTCTATTGAAGTTTTTAGAGATTTCTAGGGGGTCACATAGATTGTGTGAATTTGGCCTAAGCCTACTTTGGCCACATCTGTTTTGATAACTTCTCAGGGGAGATTATCCATCTCCCCTTTGTGAACGTTTGAATCAAGTAATGTTCCCCGCTCTTCTGTTTTTTGTAGTGGATTTGTTTCTCATTTTCCCTTTGGCATCCCAGCTTTAAGAATAGGTCTTCTGTTAGACTTCTGAGGTCCAAGACTTTACCTCCTTTTCCCCTGCATAATACAGGCAATCAAGCTCTTAAGGATCAAAGGCTCCAGGGATCAGGAGAAACCATTAGAGAGAAAGCAGACATGGGTGCTCTGTTACTTCTTGGAGTTCCTCTATAGTATTGTTTTTGGCCTCTGTGTATCCTTCCATTTGTCAACTCAGAAAAGCTTTAACCAAATTTTTTTTAAATAGACTTTTTAAATTTAAAAATATTTTTAGAGCAGTTTTAGGTTTACAGTAAAACTGAGCATAAAGTACAGAGAGTTCCCACATACCCTCGCCTCCCCCCAACCCCCACCTCCGACCTCTCTCGCTATGAATATCTGGCACCAGAGTACTATACTTGTTACCTCAATGAACCTACACTGACACATCATTATCATCCAAAGACCATAGTTTACATTAGGGTTCACTCTTGGTACTGTATATTCTATGAGTTTTGACAAATGACATGTATCCACATTACAGAACCATATAGAATAGTTTCACTGCCCTAAAAATCCTCTGCCCTCCACCCATTCACCCCTCCACCCATTCATCCCTCTCTCTTCCCTAGCCCCTGAAACCACTGATCTTTTTACTGTCTCCACAGTTTTGCTTTTCTCAGATGTCACATAGTCAGAATCAAACAGTATGTAGCCTTTTCAGATTGACTTTTCACTTAGTAATAGGTGTTTAAGTTTCCTCCATGTCTTTTCATGACTTAACAGCTAACTTCTGCACTGACTTGTTATTCCATTGTCTGGATGTACCATGGTTTATTTATCCATTCACCTACTGAAGGACATTTTGGTTGCTTCCAAGTTCTGGCAATTATGTATAAAGCTGCTGTAAACATTTGTGTGCAGGCTTTTGTGTGGACATAAGTTTTCATCTCCTTTGGGTAAATGCCAAGGCGTGTGACTGCTGGATCGTATGGTAAGACAATGTTTAGTTTTGTAAGAAACTGAGAAACTGTCTTCCAAAGTGGCCATACCATATTGCATTCCCACCAACAATGAATAAGAGTTCCTGTTGCCTCACATCCTTGCTAGCATGTGGAGTTGTCAGTGTTTCGAGTTTTGGCCATTCTAGTAGGTATGTAGTGGTATCTCATTGTTGTTTTAATTTGCAATTCCCTAATAATAATGATGTTGGAACATTTGTTCATATACTTATTTATCATCTCTATATCATCTTTGGTAAAGTGCCTGTTCAGGTCTTTTGTCAAATTTTTAATTGGGTTCTTCATTTTCTTATTGTTGAGTTTTAAGAATTCTTTATATATTTTGGATATCAGATAGTTCCTTTGCAAATATTGTCTCCCTATCTATGCTTTGTCTTCTCATTCTCTTGACAGTGTCTTTTACAGAGCACAAGTTTTTAATTTTAAAGAAGTCAAGCTTAGGAGAGTGACATCAGCAACATGGAGTGAGCTGTTCCCTTTACTCTCCCCCTTTGAACTACAACTAAATGTACACTCATTAACCAATGGAGAATACCCACACACCACAAGACACCTGAGGGACCCATGCAGCTATACACTTGCAGCTGGATGGCCTCGTTCCCCAGGAAGTGGTAGAGATAGGTGAGCACTTCCCTCCCTTCCCCAGCAGCCTTGTATGCGTGCCCAAATGCTTTCCTGTCCAGTGCAACTGCCCATAGTACCACTGCAGCCCCAAAAGTGGGAACACAAAAGTGGGGTGCAACTATGGGAAGGGGCAGTGGCAGCCTGGGCCTAGGTGTGAACGCTTTCCCAGCTGGTGGGAGAGTACTCCCTGCCACTGCAGTCCTGAGGGGCTCAAGCTTGGATCCCACAAAGACCAGCCCACCAAACACAGCAGCTGGCTTGACCGTAAGAAGAGGCGGCAGCAGATATATGCACATGAGAACACTTTTCTGGCTGGCATGAGTGCCCATAGTACCACTGTGGCCCCATAAGTGAGAGTGCATCTCGGTGCAGCAGCAGCCCTGAGCCCATCTGTGAATGCTTTTCTGTCCAGTGGGACCGTCCACCATACCTGCATAACTTCCAGCAGATGGAGTGGGATTAGAAACATAAATCCTGCTTCCTGCCAGCAGTTGCAGGTGGCATCTGTGACCTGATACTACCACAAATGTGCCACCAAAAAATTAGTTCATCAGACACTACGAAAAACTACAGCAACAATTCAGAGCAGAAGGAGAATGACAAATCTCCAGAAACCAACCCTGAAGTCACAGAAATTTATAATCTAAATGACAGAGAATTCAAAATAGCTGTCATAATGAAACTCAATAAGTTACAAGAAACTCAGAAAGACAGTTCAGTGAGCTCATGAATAAAATTAATGAGAATAAGGAATACTTCACCAAGGAGACTGAAACTATTAAAAAAAAAAAACCCAAGCAGAAATTCTGGATATGAAGAACACAATTAATGAGATAAAAAATAATCTAGAATCCTTAAAAAAATAGAGCTGATGTTATGCAGAAAAGAATTAGTGAGTTAGAGGATAGAAATATAGAAATGCTTCAAGTGGAGGAGGAGAGAGAACTAAAATATTTTTTTTTCCGGTGAGGAAGATTTGCCCTGAGCTAACAACATCTGTTCCAGTCTTCCCCTATTTTGTATGTGGGATGCTGCCACAGCATGGCTTGATGAGGTATGTGTAGGTCCTTGCCCGGGATCCTAATCTATGAACCCTGGGCTGCCAAGGCAGAGCACATGAAATTAACCTCTGTGCCACTAGGCCAGCCCTTACCTGGAGGTTTTTGTAGATGTTCTTTATCAAGTTGAGGATGTTTCCCTCCATTCCTAGGTCACTGAGAGTTTTTATCATGAATGGATGTTGGACTTTGTCAAATGCTTTTTTGCATCTATTAATATGATCATGTGATTTTTTTCTTTAGCCTGTTGATGTGATGGATTACACTAATTGATTTTTGAATGTTGAACCAGCCTTGTATACCTGGGATAAAGCCTGCTTGGTTGGGGCATATAATTATTTTTATACACTGTTAGATTCAATTTGCTAACATTTTTTTGAGAATTTTTATATCTATCTTTATGAGATATATTGGTCTATAGTTTTCCTTTCTTGTAATGTCTTTGTCTGCTTTGGTATTGTGGTAATGCTGGTCTGATAGAATGAGTTAGGAAGTATTACCTCTAAATCTATTTTCTGGAAGAGATTGTAGAGAATTTTTGTAAATTCTTCCTTAAATGTTTGGTAGAATTCACCAGTGAACCCATCTGTGCCTGGTGCTTTCTGTTTTGGAAGGTTAATAATTGATTTAACTTCTTTAAAGATATTGGCCTATTCAGATTGTCTGTTTCTTCTGGTGTGAATTTTGGTAGATTGTGTCTTTCAAGGAATTGGTCTTTTTCATCTAGATTATTGAATCATGGGCATAGAATTGTTCATAGCATTTCTTTACTATCCTTTTGATGTCCATGAATTCTACAGTGATGTCCTGTCTTTCATTTCTGATGTTAACTTGGGTTTCTTCTCACTTTTTCTTAATTAGCCCTGCTAGAGGCTTATCAACTTACTGATCTTTTCAAAGAATCAACTTTTGGTTTTATTGTTTTTCTCTATTTATTTCCTGTTTTCAATTTCATTGATTTCTGTTTTACTTTTCATTATTTCTTTTCTTCTGCTTACTTTGGATTTAATTTGCTCTCCTTTTTCTAGATTCATAAGGTGTAAGCTTACATTATTGACTTTAGATCTTTCTTCTTTTCTAATATATGCATTCAATGCCATAAATGTCTAAGCACTGCCTTGGTGCAACCCACAAATTTTGGTAAGTAGCATTTTCATTTTCATTTGGTTCAAAGTAATTTTAAATTTCTCTTTGGATTCCTTCTTTGGCCCATGTGTCATTCAGAAGTGTCTTGTTTAATCTCCAAGTATTTTGGGATTTTCCAGCTATCTTTCTATTACTGATTTCTATTTTAATTCCATTGTGGTCTGAGAGCAGATGTTGTATGACTTCTATTGCCTTAAATTTGTTAATGTGTGTTTTATGGCCCACAATGTGTTCAATCTTGGTTCCATGTGAGCTTGAGAAGAATGTGTATTCTGCTGTTGTTGGATGAAGTAGTCTATAGATGTCAATTATATCCAGTTGATTGATGGTATTGTGGAATTCAACTATGACCTCATTGATTTTCTGCCTGCTGGGATCTGTCCACTTCTGATAGAAGGGTGATGAATTCTCCAACTGTGATAGTAGATTGATATATTTCTCCCTGGAGTTTTAACAGTTTTTGCCTCACATATTTTGACACATTTTTGTTAGGGCATACATTATAAGGGATTGTTCTGTCTTCTTGGAGAATTGACACTTTTATCATTATGCAATGACTCTCTTTATCCCTAATAATTTTCTCTGAAGTCTGCTCTGTCTGAAATTAATATAGCTACTCCAGCTTTCTTTTGATTAGTGTTAGCATGGATATCTTTCTCCATTCCTTTACTTTTAATCTATATGTGTCTTTATATTTAAAGTTGTTTTCTTGTAGACAGCATAAAGTTGAGTCACGTTGTTTGATTGATTGTCATCATGGCCTTTGATTCATCTTTTAATTAGTGTATTTAGACCAATCACATTTAAAGTTATTATCGATACAATTGTATCAATATCTACCACATTTGTTACTGTTTTCTATTCATTGCCCTTGTTATTTGTTCCTATTTTTGTGTTCCACTCTTTTTCTGCCATTTGTGGTTTTATTTGAACATTTTATATGATTCCATTTTCTCACCTTTTTTAGCATATTAATTACACTTTTTTTAGTGGATGCCCTGGGGTTTTCAATATACATTTACAATTAATACAAGTCCACTTTCAGATAACATTATACTGCTTCATGGGTAGTGTAAGTACCTTATAAGAACAAAGTATTCCTAATTCCTCCCTCCTGTCCTTTGTATCATTGCTGTCATCCTTTTCACTTACACATAAACTGTAATGATTGAATATATTGTTGCCATGATTATTTTGAAGAAATGGTTATCTGTTTGATCAAGAATAGAAAAAAGAAAAGTTTTTATTTTACCTTCACTTATTCCTTCTCTAATGCTCTTCCTTTCCTTTTGTAGAGCAAAGTTTCTGGCCTTTACAATTTTCCTTCTCTCTGAAGAACTTTTAACATCTCTTGCAAGGCAAGTCTACTGGCAACAAATTTCTGTCAATTTTTGTTTGTTGGACAAAGTTTATTTCTTCTTCCCTTTTGAAGGATAATTTTGGAGGCTATAGAATTCTAGGTTGGTGGTTTTCTCACCCAACACTTCAAATATTTCATTCCACTCTCTTCTTGCTTGCATGGTTTCTCAGGAGAAGTCTGACGTAATTACTATCTTTGCTCCTCTATAGATGTTTTTTTTCCTCTGACTTTTAAAAATATTTTCTTATCTTTGCTTTTCTGCAGTTTGAATATGATATGCCTAAGTGTATTTTTTTACTTGATGTTCTCTGAGCTCCCTGGATCTGTAGTTTGATGTCTGACATTAATTTTGGGCAATTCTCAGTCATTATTACTTCAAATATTTCTTCTGTTCCTTTCTCTCTTTCTTCTCCTGGTATTCCCATGACTTGTATGTTACACCTTTTGTAATTGTCCCACTGTCCTTGGATATTCTGTTCTATTCTTTTCAGTCATTTTTTCTCTTTGCTTCTCTGTTTTGGAAATTTCTATAGACATATCCTCAAGCTCAGAGATTTTTTCCTCCACCATATTCAGTCTACTCATGAGCCCACTAAAGGCACTGTTCATTTCTGTAACAGTGTTTTTGATCTCTTACATTTCTTTTTGATTCTTTATTAGAATCTCTATATTTCTAACTACATTATCCATCTGTTCTTGCATGTTGTCTACTTTTTCTGTTGGCATCTTTAGTATATTAATCATAGTTGTTTTAAATTCCTAATCTGATAATTCCAACATCTCTGCCATCTCTGAATCTAGTTCTGATGCTTTCTCTGTCTCTTCAAACTGTGTTTTTTTGCCTTGTAGAATGCCTTGTAGTTTTTGTTGAGAGCCAGACATGATATACTTGGTAAAAGGAATTCTGGTAAGTAAGCCTTTAGCAATGTAATGGTAAGATTTGGGGAAAGGAGAAGTGTTCAACAGTCCTATGATTAGTGAACCTGGGCCCCTGAGTTGTGAGCTTTACAAGCACTTCTCAATTCCCCACCCCCACCACTTAGATGAGACAGCATGGCTATTTTCCTTCCTCCAGGTTGGTTAGGCTCAGATAAAACCCCAGTAGGTAAGGCTCTGGTAAAATAGTTTCTCTTGAGGGAAGACTTTGCTAAGAATAGGATACTCTGGTGTATTTGAAAACGTTTCTTTCCCCAACTCTTAAAAGCACAACAGGACTTTTCTCTGATATTCCCTGTGAAGATCTGGTAGAGCTCCTGGAGGTAACACTCACAGAAGTGTGGGAGGTCCCTATCTCTAGCCCTTGCTGGAGTGTTTTTTAATTCTCACACTTGTCCACAATGACCTTGAGCAATTGATCAATTACAGTTCAGGTTTTCCTACCCCAGCACTGGTTCCCACAGGAATTTCTGACTCTCTGTATCCACCTGTCTGTCTCTTCAATGCTGGGGGCATTAGTTTACTCTGTGATGTTACTTCTCTGATGGATCTAAGAAAAGTTATTGATTTTTTAGTTTGTTCAGCTTTTTCCTTGTGGTAAGGACAAAGTGACAACTTCCAAGCTCTTTACGTGCTGGACCAGTAACCAGAAGGCTTTCTTTTCTTTTTTTATGGCTTCTCAATTATCTCCTCACATCTACTGTTGACAATTTTTAAAAATATATTTTATTTATAATTTTAATTACTTCAGTCTAAGAGGGTTATTTCAGGTATCTATTTGGCCAAACTGTCCAAAATGGAAATCTTCCTTATTTTTTTTGAAGTAGAATTACTGGCTTTCCAGTTTGCAACTTATCAATTTATACTGCAACTATCAGTTTGAGAGTTCCTGTTTCTCCACACTCTGACCAACTTTAGGCATACCTTGGATAGTCATGAGTCTGAACATCTTTTCTTATATTTCTTGCTTATTTGTATCTCATATTTATCTAATTGCCTGTTTTTACTGGGACGTTAGTGACTATTTTATTGATTTGTAAGAGTTCATTACATAAACCTTCTTCGCCATATCTTGTCACATCTTTTTCCCAGGTACTCAGTTTTTTTAAACTTAAATTTGCTGTATTTCATATTCCTAACTCCAACCCAAAAGATTCTAATTCACAAGGTCTGGAGTAAGCTCTAGGAACATATATTTTAAAGAAATACTCAGTTGTTACTGTGGACCACGTCCTGCAAAAATACTAACAGATACTATTAGTCTCACAGATCATTACCACATCAGATAAGGGTATTGTGACTCCTGGTCTGGTATTCCTCACATTGTACTGCAGTTCTACCTTTCTGACCCCATACTGGTTCTTCTTCCTCCTTCTCCCATCCAGTTGTCAAAAGAGCCTATTCATTATTATGAACATGAAACTGCTGTGGCAGATAGTATAGGTTACTTTTCTAGTAGACATGCAGTTATTAAGACTATAGACTTCAGGGGCCAGTGCCGAGGCCGAATGGTTAAGTTCACGCGCTCTGCTATGGTGGCCCAGGGTTTTGCTGGTTCGGATCCTGGGCACAGACATAGCACCATTCATCAGGCCATGTTGAGGTGGTGTCCCACATGCCACAACTAGAAAGACCCACAACTATACAAATATATATATATAAAATATATATGTATGAAAATATACAACTATCTACTGGGGGTATCTGGGGAGAAAAAGCAATAAAAAAAAAAAGATTGGCCACAGTTGTTAGGTCAGGTGCCAATCTTTAAAAAATAAAAAAGACTATAGACTTTGGCATCAGACAGATCTGGGTTCAAGTCCTGACTAACTGAATTATTTTCCAGCTACTGTGTAATTTTGGCTATGTCACTTAACCTCTTTATGCTTCAGTCGCCTCATTAGTAAAATGTATATAATCAAGATACTTAACCTCATAGGGTTAGAGTAGGGATTAATGAAATAATATTTGGAAAGTATAGTCTTTGAAACATAGTAAGTGACCAATCACTAAATAGTAGCTCTTTTGTGTTATTATTTTGTGCTGAGCTTATGAGAATGTTTTATAATTTTTGTACCAACGTCAGGGCTACAGGTGTGTCCCAACTACAGAAAATGAAGGGATACATTATCTCTGGGGAATTAAAAAACAACTGAGTAAAAGTTTGCCTGATTTTTATTACTATAAACTGGTAATTTCAAAGTCAATGATGAGTACTCTTCCTCAAATACTTTTTGTTGGATTAGGTTTCAAATAATTGCCATCGCTAGTGTGGAGTTTCAGTTATATGTATGTGACCTTCAAATTAGCATTTTTGTTGCTTATTCTTTAATAAACATTGCATTCTACATGGAGGTTAATAATGAGAGCCCTGACTCATGCAGAGTAAGCCACATGTGTTCATTTTGAGTAAGTCAGTCTGTTAAGATTCATAATCATTCAAGCAACTTTGGCTGCTGTTTGTGTCTCCAATTCTTATGATACCACATATTCCAGTGTTTAAACAAAAGATTCAAATAAACAATGATAGCACAGTGATTGTAAAGCCAATGATACAAAACTTGAGTAATTTCAATTGTGTCATTCTATGTGATAAGATGTTTAAAGTTTTACATTATAGAGATATTTGAAAGTTGCTAGAATGATACTGAAGAAATAAAGACATGGACAGTTTTGCAATTTTTGGATTTGGCTGTGAAATTGGATTCCTTTGAATCTCTGCTTATCCTTTTGTTCAAAATTTTTCTTAACTAGTTTATTATCTTGCTTCATGTTAACAAAACTTATGAAGTTAAAATTAATAAAAAGTTATTTGACAGATCTGACTATACGGTTCATTGAACATGACTATGTGAAGATCAATTTTGACAAAGTCATTGACAAATCTGCACAAGTTAAGGCTCAAACAGAAAGTGTCATGTTGTTATTCATTACTATGATAGGTCACCACGAAGGTATAAATTTTACTATATTTTTACATATATATGTATTTAAAAAGTGTTAATCTACTAGTTTTTCTCTCTTGTGTACTGCCCTATTTTTTTAATTTTTATTTTTAAAACTTTTCAGGGGCCGGCCCTGTGGCCGAGTGGTTAAAGTTCGCGTGCTCCGCTTCAGTGGCCCAGGGTCTCGCTGGCTCGGATCTTGGGGGCGGACATGGCACCACTCGTCAGGCCATGCTGAGGCGGAATCCCACATGCCACAATTAGAAGGACCCACAACTAAAAATATACAACTACGTACTGGGGGGATTTGGGGAGAAAAAGCAGAAAAAAAAGATTGGCAATAGTTGTTAGCTCAGGTGCCAATCTTTAAAACTTTTCAATTATATGATTATATATGGAAAGCTCAATAAAAGAAAATTTTCACTCTCTTTTCCTTTTTTGGAATGGAATTTTTATTTTCATTTATTTGTTTTTACTGGCATATTATGAGGTTCAATAAAAGAAAATGTTCACTGCTTAAATTTTTTCTGGCCATTATTATTAATTTCATTTCATGACTATTCCTAAAAATAACTTTGTTGTATAAAGGAAGAGATGTTTTAAAACAATCTACTCCAGCTGTCAAATACTCTAGACAGAACACTGGGTTTGATCCAAAAATAAGTGGAGTCTGCTTCCAGGGCAGTCCAGTTAGATTTTCCCCCTAAGCATCAGGGTCCTGCCTCACTCTCCTCTCTTCTTTCTGCTATTCTTTCTCTTCTCTTCCTCCTCACTGCCTCACTGAACTCCGAAGTGCTATTTTAATATGATGGATCCACTGATAGTGAAAGTGACTCTCGGGTGAATTCATCAGAATGGGTTGCACAGGAAACTGAATGAAAGGGTGTGCATAAAAAATCAGGGGACGGGGGAAGGTCAGAAAAGGATGCTTTATCAGGTGGTCACCTTTTGGTAGCAGAGAGCTGGGCTCAATTTCCTGTTGTGAAGACTCTGCATGGAGCTGATGTAGACGTTTCCACAAACTCTTTATAGGAGCAGCCATGTAAGGGGGAAGGTGATGGGGGGTTGGTTAAGAGGTGAGGGAGGAAAAGAGAACTTAAACGAAATGCACCGTAAGGAAGGGAAGTGCTTTTTCAAAGACACAACGATGCAAATTTCTTTTTTACCAATGCTTTCTTGTCCTTGGAGTTGACAGGGCTGCTACATATCCAAACAGGACCAAAATGACTCAAAAAAAGTGTTTCAAGGCTACTCATGGAAAACTCAAAAAAGAAATTTAAAAAGCAATAAATATGTGAATAAAATGTTAAATATTATAATTCTAATAAAATATTCAATCTCATTATAATTTAAGAAATATGAATAAACAGAGAATCGACTCGGCAAAGATTTAAATGTCACCAAGTGTTGGCAAGATAAATACAAAGAAATAAGTAACTAACATGTCGTTTGTGGAGTATAAATTGGTACACACTTCTTGGAGGAGAATTTAGCAATATTTATCCTTAAAAGTCTATATTAATTTTAACCCAGAATTTCCATCTATAGTAATTTGTTCAGAGGAAATAACTATAATTTTTGGTAAAGAATTACCTTATGTAAGTTAATTACAGCATTATTTGTAATATAGAATATCTGGAAATACCTCAATTATCCAAAAATAGTGGTTTGATTAGATATATTATAGTATATCCTCTGACTGGAAATTTATCCAGTGATGAAGAATTATATGCTATCAAATATTTAAGGACATGGAAAATATACTCTTCAGTAAAAAAAAAATTACTAAACGACATTACATTATCCCCTACACTATGCTTAGAAAAATAACTGGAAAGATGTATACTGAGATACAAAGAAAATCTTCATCCCCTTCTTTCACTCTCGTTTCTACCTCTTCCCCAACTCATCCCAATCCCGAGGAGGAGTTGCTGACATTTTGTCAAATTTTGGGATATGGTCTGGGGCACAGTTACTGATTGGCTCCCATTGTATATTAAAAGGTCACCTGTGTAGCTCCCTCTTTCTTGCTCCCTATTGCCCCCATGCGATAGGATGTAAATGGAATGAATGTCAGCGTGGACTAATCAACTTGCTGCTTCACCTAGTTTCTCTTCTTTATACTCATCATTGCTTAGGCTTCCTGTACCTTGTGGTAAGCTACAGAATGGAAGAACCCAGGAAATGGTATTGGGCTTGCAAAGACTTGGAAACTCTGCTAGGTTTATAGGGAACAGGTGCCATAGCTACCCTTCAGGTACTCAAGGTCCAGGCTGTCTGTCGAAACCACAAAGGAGAGGAGGGGATTAATAAAGATACAATCAGTTATTTAAAGGCATAGGACTAGAAAGCTCAAGGAGTGGAGGCTTTTAGAGTGAGAAGACTCTTTCTACCAAATACTTTTGTAGCAAGACTTTGTCCAAACCACAATACAAAAACATCTGTTTTCATTTGCCCGGCATCCATTTTTTCATATTCTGATAAGAGCACCATGACTTCCTCCACTGAGGTTTTTGACCTGCATGAAGCTCAACTCTTTCCTGGCTTCAGGAGGTGTCATAGAGCACAAGACTGGGCAATGAGAGCAATGAATTCCTCTGTCCCTGGTATTTTATTTGGAGATGAAAATGTGCACACAAAGGGAGGATGTTTCCTAGGAACCAGATGCCGTTATGGAGCACTGAAATGAACTGCAAGTCTAAAGCCTGGAAGATCTATGTGAATAAAAATAACCTATGAAGAAGCCACCTATGAGGAGCAGTAGAGCACACTTGTTGAAGGTGATGTCAATAAACCAATACCTGGTATATAATAAGAGACGCCAAAATATTAATGCCAACACTGCTAATAGTAAAACACAAAATCCTAGAGTATATTGGGCTTAAACACCAAAATTTGATCATTGTCAGAAGAGTGGTCACAGGTGGAACTTAGGTTATCTTTTTTCCCCTGATTTTTCTTCTTTTCTGAGTGAGGACAGGCTTTTCCAAGACACAAGTCAAGTGGCTAATAACAGAGTAGGATGCTCAGTGTAGGATCTGATCAAGTGGAATACTCAGTTATGACAGTAAAAAAGGAGAAAGGTCAACAATGTGAGCAAAAGGCAAATTCTTAGGCAGTATCAAGATACAAAAACTCAGAAGGTTAAATTTGTGTTCAAGTCCAAGTGGTCAATTTTGGGTTTAAAATGAGATACAATGACAAAGGTCAAAATCTGAGCACACTCTGGATTCAAATAGTGAGTAAAAACAAAAAAATGGACAAGGTAAGAAAAGGTCAAGGCAATTGCCTCGAATTGAAAGTGATGGAGATTCTATATATGGGATACAAGTCAGTGTTTAAAAGTAGCAAAATAAACGATAAGAAAGCAAGCAAAAAAATTGGAAAATTGGATCCCTTATTTGACAGCGTGATAGACTATATGTTCAGTTCCAAGCTCACACTGCAAAATTATTTAAACATCTAGATAATTTTTTAATCCTCCCAATTTCTTTATATGCATATAGTTGTGCTATCGAGAAAGTCAGGGAAATTCTCAAAGACCAAAAATAGAGTAAGAGGCAAAACGATGAATAAATACTCTAAGATAGGTGAAAATCCCTGGACATTAGAGTAAGAAGACATATTGTATATCTAATCAGGGTTTTAATAGAATTGATAAAGGCAATATTCCTAGAGATGAAGGCTGGAAGTTTCTAGACTGATGAAAGACAAGAATCTTTAGATTTAAGATTTCCAAGCCCCAAGATGGATAAATTAAAGGACTTCCACATCCAGACATATAGTGCATTACAAAAGAGCAAAGAAAAGAAGATTGTAAAAGAAGCTAGAAAGAAAGGCAGATTAGATATGAAGTAATGGCAACTTTACAAACAGCTGAATTCAACACAACAATGGTACTGACCATATGACAGTGGAATCATACCTTCAAAATCTGAAAAGAAAACCTAGAATTGAGTACCCAGGAAAATAAACTCTCACTTAAAAAGAAAAAGGATTAAATAAAACCTTTTCAGACAAACAAAAATAAAGAATTTACTACCAATAAACTCTCAATTGAAGGATTCTAAAGGCTATACATCGCACAAAAACAAAAGAAGAAATTGAATCTAGTAAGATGTGATGTGAGAGAAGGAATAAAGAAAGTGGTAAACATATAAATAAATCTAAATAAATACTGACTGTAGAAAACAATAATAATATCTAATTTGGGAGACAAAATTTTTTTTTAAATGACTAGCCTGGGAAATATAAGTTGGAGAAACTTAGATTTAAAGTTTTCTGATGTCCTTATATTATTTTAGAAGCGGCTAAAGATATTGATTAACTTTGTGTTTTGTTGCAGACATTAATGCTACTACTCAGTATTTATGGTTCTCCTCTCCTTTTGGAAATGTTGGGGGTTGGGACCTCCTTGCCTACTGGAAGTTAGCCTTGTCCATGAAACTAGTTTTGATCAATGAAATATGAATGGATGTGTCACTTTCAAGAGGACGTATTTAAGAGCTAGTTTGAATATCCATTCTCACTTTCCTTTGCCACTGTGACCAGTGACTAGTATTATTCCTCTTGAACATTCAACAACCTGTAACCCACAGCGAGGATGAAACCTTGGTTCTTTCTGAAAATTTGGGGTTGTTTATATAACAGTATAACTTACTTTATCCCAACAGAAACAAACACTGATACTGGAAGCAGTGGGGAAATGCATATTGAAGGTGAGAAAGATGTAACGCCAAAACATTGGGTAAAATGTCATCTGCCGTAAGTTGGGAGACATATCATATACCTGATAAAGTTATATGCAACTCTAGGGGAAGAAGTTGGAAAACAAAACTTTCCTACTGAGTGATGGTAATTGTTGGCTGCATTTAACCATTTACTGTGTTCAGGAAAGAATTTGTATGTTTGCAAACAGTAAGAAAAGGGAGTAGAGGGAATATAAAAATTCATGGGTTCAGAGATGGAAAAAAACCCTACCTTACCACCCCAGAATGTAAAAGTCAAATGTAAGGAAATCTCTGCGCAACAATGCTAATTATAATTCAGCTTCAAGGAAGAGGTCAAATTAAAGGTGTGCGCATTATGATTTTGTGAAAAGCATCGGACGGATTAAGGACTTCAGGGCAAAAAGCCAATTAAGGGTGTGGTATCCAAGAAATTGCTTCATTTTGATAAAATAACTCAGGGTAAAGAGCTAACATATGTATCTTTCCCAGTGACATCCGACCCCAAAGATGGAGGGCCTTAACAACATTTGCACACTAGAATTTGCTATGGACCAGTGATTGCTATGTATCACAGCGTTTTTCTTTTTTTCAAGATTGACACCTGATCTAACATCTGTTGCCAATCTTCTTTGTTTCTTTTGCTGCTTCTTCTTCCCAAATCCACCCAGAACATAGTTGTACATTCTAGTCGTGAGTGCCTCTGGTTGTGCTATGTGGGATGACACCTCAGCATGGCTTGATGAGCGGTACCATGTCCGCGCCCAGGATCGGAACCAGAGAAACCCTTGGCCGCCAAATGGAGCACGTGAACTTACCACTGGGCCACAGGGCCGGCCCCCACAGTGGTTTTCTTTTCCAAATGGGAGCACTTTGCTAGTTATACTGTGCCTGTTTCATCACTGTATATGGGGGGCACGTAATGAACACAATTTGTCTTTTTAGCTCAAAGGGCTTATATCATAAGTAACCACATCAAGATCTGTTGTAGAGACTGCTGTGCACTCTATCCCACAACTCTACCCCACAACGTAGAGGAAACCCAGCTCTGAGCTCAACTTTCTAACAAGCTGGGACTTTTGGGTTATTTCCTTTGAGGTGAGAGTAAGTGTAATACGCATGGGAGAAAAAGAATGACCCAAATATTTGGTGAGTAGAAGGGCAAACTGTGGTAGACATTACATCTCCTCACAAATATTTCAAGTTTTCCTCTCCTTCTACTCACACAAGATGATTGCATTTCCCTCCTCCCATGAGTTTGAGTGTGGTCGTATGACTTTTGTCCAGTGAAATACGAGAAGTGATCCAAGGCAGATGCATTTAAGCACGAATGCAAACTATCCATTCTCTCATCTTGCTACACAACTGGTGGTATTCCCAAATGGTGGATCCTCCATCAGCCTACATTGCAGAGGCAGAATGGAAACCTTTACTGTTCTAAGTCACTGAGAATTTGGAATTGTTTATTCCCAGTGCATAATATAGCCTATCCTACTGGATACTGGCATAGAAGTTAAAATATATAGGGAAATAATTTAAAAGAACATATAATGTAAAGTATTAAGGGAGAAAAAGAATGAAAAAACTTAAAAATCAATCAAGAAGAAAGCACAACAAGAGAAGAAAAGAAATGCAGAGAAAGAGTGATAGAGGGCAGCAAATAATATGGTAGAAATAAATTTAAATGTATTAATCAGATTTCATAAGGTTATCCTGCATTGATAAGTCATCCCCAAATCTCAGTGACTTACAGAATCCAAGGTGTATTTCTCACTCACAATACATGCCAGTCTTCACTCGGCTTTAGCTATTCAATCTGGGACCCAGACCAAAGGAAGAGCTTCAGTCTGGAACACTGCAGGTATTGTGGCAGAGGATAACTTAGAACAAGGTGACTCTAAAAGCTTCTCCTCAGAAGCAGCACATTTACTTCTACTCACTTTTAACTGGTAAAATCAATCAATCAATCAATCAATCAATCATGTGGCTAAACCTGTTAATGGGTTTAGATGTTAATGGGGTTAGAAGTATAATATTTCAACAAGGACAGGCCTGGAAAAGGGGCCTTGTAAAGAGGAGCTGTTAGGAAGGATCAGTGAATATTTTGACGATAAAATAATCTACTACACCAAATACAAAACTGATCCCCCAAAATAGAAATTGTCTAAAGTATCCAATTAGAAGTCAAAGATTGTCAGACTGGATTAAAAGTAATCCAACTCTATGCTCTTTATAAGTGCCTTACCTAAAACACAGGGACAGAGAAAGTGTGAAAGTCAAAGCATGGGAAAATACTAAACCGAGAAATCTGCTGTAGCTATGCTAATATCCTGCAAAATGGACCTTAAAGCAAAAGCATTTGTAAAGATAAAGACGGTCACTGCATAATGAAAAAAGCCTCAGTTCATCAGGAAAATGTAACAAATCTAAACTTTTTGGACTTTTAACACAGTCTCAAAATATATGGACAAATTCTCCACCATAGATGAAGATTTTAACTAATTTCTCATAGTAAATTAAACAGACCAAAAAGGATATAAAGAATCTGAACAACACAATTAACAAGCTTAATGGAAAGGATATATATAGAACACTGCCCTCAAAAGCTGCAGGTATACATTCTTTTCAAGCACAAAATATTTATGATAGTGCCTAAAACAAGTCTCAATAAATTTCAAAAAATTGATATCATGCAGAACACTTACTTGACAACCATAAAATTAAGTTAAAAATCAGTAACAAAAAGACAAGCAGAAATACTTCCATGCATTTGGAAATTTAAAAATTTATTTGTAGGTCAAAGAAAGTGATAATGGAAATCAGAAAATTCTTAGAACTGAATGATAAAAAAATGTCATATTCAATCCTTGTGAGATACTGCTAAAGTCTTACCTTGAGGAAAATGGATAATTGCATATTCCTAAGTAAGCACAAAAGAGGCTCAAAATTAATGAACTAAGCATTTCAACTTTAGACATTAGGAAAAAAGAGAATAAACTTTACAAAAGTAGGAAAAATATAATCAAGTTTATTAAGGGAAAAATTATATAATTACATGAGAAATCTTGGATCAAACATACCCCTGGGCTACTGGTTTTAGATCAGCACATCAGCAGCATTTTTAAGGTCTATTTTCATAAGCGTATTAAAAAAATTCTGTAAGGAAATGAGGGGGAACAGCAGAGGCTAAGGGAAGGAGCAAATACTGGTTTCAGCTGAGTCTAGCCTCAGCCTGAAATCTCCAGAAGCTCTGACGCATACACTGCACCACAGTCTTTTCCCACCTTACTGCAAAGGAGGGAGGCTTTAGTACCTCCAAAACAGGCATTAGGCAGTCACTCTTTACAGGCTGTCACAGGACTGAGTAGTGCATAACTTCCAGACACCTCCTGGTGATGATGTTCCTATCTACCAAAGGCAAGCCTCTTGAAAATGTTGCAGGTGCGATCCATTAACAGCATCACATGCAGCAGCTGGAGGACAGTGGGCACACCAAAGCAATAAAAGGAAACCCAGGTGATCTAGACAGAGCACCAATATTGCCTGCTATGCTCCACCCCTTGTACCACTCATGTCCACTTGGTTTGCACATTGGGTTCGCTCCATTCTTTTACAACTTCTCCCGGATTCTGGTAGACTGCAATTTCTAGGAAAACTTAAAAGTTAGTGGGATGAAACTATAGCCTCCACGGCTGCAGTTGGCCCTGAGGTTGGGACTGATACTGATTATTTCTTTACTATCCATTCTATATTCCCTCATGCTCAGCCAGCACTTCTGCTGGTCAAGGAGGTTTGCCTGGTGGTGACACCTGAGGGGTCTGAGATTTTGGATAGCATGCTGTTGTCTGACCACAGCTGAGCTCTATCTACAATGCTGGCCAATCAGCTGGCCAATCTACAATGAAAACTGGGGTTCAGATTACCAAGAGATAGCTCAGTGGCTCACGAGTGGTAAATATATTCTTTCCTGCCTCTATTACATAGCAGCAACCCTATCTCCTCATGATTATCAAAGTCAATTACCTCTTCAAGTATGTTAACTCTCGTCTTGCTGGTCTGCAGGTGTAGTGAGCCTAAAATGATCAATGGTAGCCACAGCCTTAAGTTCAGTGGAAGTATTGATGTGTCCACTAGGAGAAGAGTCCCCTTTCTAGAAACCAGGACTTCCAGTTCTTAAACTAAAGAGCCTAAAGTTTCAGAAACTGGAAGCAAAAATTTCCCAAGTGGGTTACTAGAACAGGGCCATCCTCCTTCCCACTCCTCAGTTCCCAGCGGTAACCAGAACCATACAACGATTATCGGTTTAAGGCAAGAGTAACAATTTTTTTCTGTAAAGGGCCAGATGGTAATTATTTTAGGCTTTGTGGACCTTACAGTCTCTGCCACTACTCAGCTCTGCTGATGTACCATGAAGGAAGCCATTCACATCCACTTGTTTTGCACATTAGATTTGCTCCATCCTTTTACATCTTCTCCAGGATTCTGGTAGATTGCAATTTCTAGGAAATCTTAAAAGTTAGTGGACAATACATAAATGATGAGTGTGGTTGTGTTCCCACAAAATTTTGTTTGTAAAACAGCAGCAAGCCAGGTTTGGCCTTTGAATCATAGTGTGCCAAGCTCTGCTTTAATATATATCCTGCATCTGGAAGGACAGTGCTCCATCTTTGTAGGGTATCATCTCCACAAGCTGTTGCTTCAGCTGTGTCTCTTAGAGCCATTCCATTGCTCTCTTGGGCTAGCAGCTCTTGGATGATGTGGGACGTAGCAGGATTAGTGAATCACACAGGTATGTGCCCACTGCTGAAACTCTCTTTTCATAAATTGGGTCCCATGATCTGAAGTGACAGTATGTGGGAGGTCCCGTGTCAGTGAATCAGATACTCCGTGAGCCCCTGAACCAAGGTGCTGACCAAGTTGATGCAGGCAGGAAAGGTAAACCCACACTTACAAAACATGTCAATCTCAGTCAAAATGAATTGCTGCCCTTTCCAGGGTGGAAGGGGTCTTATGTAATCAAGTGCCACTATGTGGCTAGTTGGTCTCCTTGAAGATTCCTGCACTATCAAGGACTCAGCATCAGTCTCTGTTGTGGACAGGCACGGTGGCAGCACCAGCAAGGTCAGCTTTGGTGAGAGATACCATGCTTTTGTGCCCTGCACAGCCTTCATTGCTGCCATCATGCCTACCCCATTCACAAGCCCATTACATCAGCACTGTGGTGGCCAATGATTATGGCTGGTTGATATCTGCACTGCAACTCTCCTACCAGTGCTTTCTAGAGACCCCACATGGCGTCTCAACCAGATATCTCTAGGATCACTCTGGGGTATAACTTCTAAGTAACTACCTTCTAGTGAGGCAATTTCAGTTGAACACGGGCAGGTCTCCTGAGGATGATATGGATGTGAGCTGTTAGCAGCAGGGGGACAGGCACACCAAACTGGTAAAAAGGATCCTAGGGGATCTGGATCGGGCACCAACAGTGTCTGCTACATTGACCAAGTTCAGTTTGTCTCAAGAATGGAGGATTGGATTAATATTGGAAAATTAATTTATGTAATTCACCACATTAACATCTTAAAGGAGAAATATCAGATAATCACCTCAATAGATGGGAAGAAAAATTCATTCAATACCCATCACAGTGACAACTGTTAGCGAACTAGGATTCGAAGAAGCAGGTGACGGCAAACACTACAATGACTGTGATATGGGCATACGGAACAGGTTTTTGTTTTGTTGTGTTTTGTTTTAGGGGGGAAACTTGAAATATTTTGGCAAGAAAAGGCCCAATTTCTCTTTTTTCTCATAATTCCATGCAGAGATGAGCAGGGCTCAGAGCATTGCTGGGTGGAGGTGTGGCTCTGTCCTGGGGGTGAGGGAGGTGTGTACACTGTAGCCTTGCTACAAGACTTATTTTTGTGTAAGAGTGGGAGTGCCTTTAGTGCAGAAAATACAGTTAGGACATAGGTAGCAAGCAATCTGGGTAGACAGCAGCTGCTCAGTGATTTGTTGTGATGATCTCCTGCCCCTTTGCTATCCTACCTTTCATGCAAGCATCAGAGCAGCCTCATATGCAGGGAATAATCAGTCAGGACCTAGACATCAAGATGCCAGTCAGATAATTGTCATGGAACATCAGCTGCTTTTATTGATCTTTTTTTTTAAAACAGCCTCACGGAGATATAATTTATATACCATAAAATCTACCCATGTTAATTGTCTAATTCAAAGAATTTTATTATATTTATAGTTACAATCATCACCACCACCTAATTTTAGAACAATTCCATCACCCTAAAAAGAAATCTCATATCCATTTACAACCACTTCCATTTCCAGCCCTAGGTAACCACTAATCTACTTTCTTTTTGTTGTTCTTGGTGGTGAGGAAGATTGTCCTTGAGCTAACATTTGTGCCAATCTTCCTCTATTGTATACGTGGGACGCTGCCATAGCATGACTTGCTGAGCAGTGTGTAGGTCTGTGCCCAGGGTTCTGAACCTGCGAACCCTGGGCCGCCAAAGCGGAGTGTGTGAATTGAACCACTACTCCACTGGGCTGGCCCCACTAATTTACTTTCCATTTCTGTAGATTTGCCTTTTGTGGACATTTAACGTAAATGGAATCATACAATATGTGTTCTTTAGTGACTAGCTTTTTTCACTGAGTATAATGGTTTTGTACTTCATCCATGTTGTAGCATTTATCAATACTCCATTCCTTTTTATTGCCAAATAATATTCCCTTGTATGACAAGACCATATTTTGTTTTTCAATTTACCAGTTGATGGACATTTAGGTTGTTTCCATTTTTTGGCTATTGTGAAAAATGGTGTCATGAACATTTGTGTTCAAGTCTTTCTATGGTCATGTTTTTGTTTTTACTGATGATCTCAGGGAAATGGGATTCAGGCATGTTGAGGAAAGAGAGCCTCCAGTCCTATGTGAAGTGAGTCTTCAGGCTTACCCACTCCTGCTGAGTTGCAGAAAGGCTGTATGCCCAGTCCCAGCTATTTCACTGTCAGGCGACCAGGGGGCACTTCCAGATCACCAGCAGTCAGTATAGGGTATTTCCAAAAAGTCTACACGCAACGGTGAGACCTTCTCTTTCACAACCAGGAACAAGACATTTCTATGCATTGTATTGAAGGCTCTAGCCAGTAAAAGGCAAGAAAAAGAGTTAAAAGCTACAAGGACTGGAAAGAAAGAATCAAAACTGTTATTATTCAGAGATGCAGAGAAAAGTCAAAATAATTTAGAGATAAATTATTGGAACGAGAGTGTTGTAGGGTGACTGCATTTGGAATCAAAATCAAGATATACATGTCAGTTTCCTTGAATACATACCATCAAAACAGGTTAAATATAAAACCTAATTTAGAAAAAGACTACATTTACAATACCATATAAAAATGAGTTATCTAGGAATAAACCTAAAGAAAAATGTGCAAGCCCTTTCTGGGGAAAACTGTAATACTTTTCTTTTAAGAAAGTCCTTTAGGACACTGAAGAAGACTTCTACAGAGAGTTATGCTACGTTTATATATAACAGACTCAACACTGCAAAGACGTCAATTCTCCTCAAAGTGATTTATAGAGTCAATTAAATTCCAATCAAAGACCTAACAAGTTTTGCTTTTTTGCTTTGTTTTGTTTTTTTTGGTTGGTGGCTGAATAAGCTGTTCCTAAAATTTCTACGGAAGAACAAATGACCAGGAATAATTAGGACTGAAGAAAAAGAATTTCTCCAGAATGTTTCCTGGAGCAAAAGAATACAGTGGGAGTCTTGTTCCATTGGATATCAAGGCTTATAACTAAGCTATATTCATAAGCCCAAAGTGTGCTTGTACAGAAACAAACACAGACTAATAAATGGATCAGAATAGAGAACTCAGATCACATATATATGCAAACTTGATTTATGACAGAGGTGATAAAACACATCAGTGGGTTAAGAACTTTTTGGGAAAACTGTTTATCCAAATAGATATGAAATTGAAATGTAAATTTTTACAGCCACTTCAGAAATCAATTTATCATCAAATTGAGTTAAAATTGTGAATATTGTATAATCCAGAAATTCCACTCCTAGGCATACATGCTGGAGAGACTCTTGCACATTTTCACCAGAGCTTATGTAATAGAATGTTCATAGCAATATTAATGTAAGATCAAAAGATAGGGAAAAAATCCAAAAGTCCCTGAAAGGAGAATCCATAAATTACTCGTAATATATTCATACAATGGGTATACAATATAGCAGAGAAAATGAATGCATGCAGCTATAGAAATCAATATGAATAAAACTTTCATACATAATATTGAGAAAAAGTACCCAAATATTATATACAGTATGATTTCATCTATATTGAGTTAGCAAACATGTGAAACGAAACCATATATAATTTAGGAATACTTAAATCTGTGGTTAAAATGTAAAAATAAAATAAAATAAGGGAGTGGCAATCAATCAATCAATATCCAGGGTAATCAACACCCTGATAAGTTGGGGTAGGACCTGGTTTATGGAAGGTGAGGCATAAAATCAGGGAAAAGCACTTTAAATACATTGACAATGTTCTATTTCTTAGGTTGGGTGATAGGTCTAGCAATTTTTTAAATTGCTGCTTTTATACTTTAAACATATAAAGACATACACATATTCCTTTGTATGCATTAAATACTTAATAAAATTTTTGCAGACACACTATATGGTCAGGAAGGACCCCTATTCAAAACCTGGTTTGGATGTACACACACATACCAAGAAGGAATGAAAAGATTTATTTATTACTCATATAATGAGGCTTTCCGGGGAGAGCACGGTGGCTCCCAGGCAGGCTCAAAAATGGCTTGAAGGAGCAGGAAAAGACTGGCTTGGGGTTTTTATGGTGACCAGGGAGGGTGACTGGAGCAAGAGTCCCTCTGCATGGTTTGAACTTCCAGACACGAAGGAAAGATCCCGTGGGCTTTCTTATCAGCTTGCCCATATGTGAAGCAGAGAGGGAAGAAGGAGAGATGAGGCTTAAAAGATGTCAAATATCAAAAAATAGAGTCACATTCTTTATTACAAAAATATTTGAGACAAAACTGGACAGGAAACACAAGGGATATCTGCCATTTCTGAAATAATGCGTCTGCAGAGAAAAGAATGTCACATCTCCCTTTTAGAGACCACTCCTCCCATTCTTTCTCCTCCCAGGAATACCCCACTAAAGGAATAACCATGATCAACTTGTTAAATTTGATATAAAATTTAAATTATTTACTATTTCACAGAAGAAACTAAATATCAAAAGACATTATTACAATAACATAAAATTAGATATCAAGTCCTGTGGAGTGAAAAGAACGAGAATTAGTCATGATGTTTAAAAAGTTCCTGGGGTTATGCAGTGGAATAAATATCATCTGGGTCTCTTTGGTACCTAGCTGAGCCCAAAAGAATCATTTGCTTTACCATCAAATTAGCAAAGAAATTCTGCAACTTTACACCCACTAACTACACATCAACAGCACACTTGAAGCCTTCTCCCAGAAGAAAGTATTTCATTCCTAATGAAAAGACACACAATGAATGACAAGTGTACATCAACCTTTGAGCCACCTACTAGGTACCACTGCAGATAGAAGGATGAAAAAGATGCAATCTCTGCTCTTTAGGGGCTCACAATCTCTCGTATTACTTTTGCAGCCTGAAGTGTATAAATGTGGATTTACAGAAAACCCACAGGCTGACTGACGGCTCAAATGATAAAATAATTAATCAGATTGCTTTCAATATATTTTAATATTAAAGAATTCACGAGAACCATTTGGACCTGTATCTATGAAAATTCTTACTAAACAGGTTGGGGGTAAATGAGACCCTGAGAGCACAGGTTGGTAGAGCTAAAGCTGAAGAAACAACTAAACTACCGTACATTCATGAAGATTACAAATGTGGGATGAGTGGAGAACGAGAGGAGGCTAAGTGCAAACTGGAAACCTTTGAGGAACTTCTAGAAACACAACTGTATACTATGAAATTGTAAGTTGTTGGCACAAATGAAATGCAAATTCCTCCATCTCCCCAATATTTAGTGAAGTCTACACACATACATACACACATATACACACACACAACCTTCTGAGTAGGGCTGTTTGGGGCAGAAAGAAAGAAGACAGCCTGAGCTCAACATCTGGTTTGATGCATAATATCAGGTCAGCATAATTATAATATTGCAAATATACTTATTACGTGCCAAGTGGTATTCTAAGCTCTTTACATGTATTAATGTATTTAAGTGCTTTATAGTAATTAATTTATTTAATAACACTCAGGGCAAACCTATAAGATAAGCAGAAATATTTTCACCATTTTATAAATGAGGCATCAAAAGCAAAGAGAGATTAAGTAATTTGTCTAAAGCCATGCCTCAGCTAAGAGGCAAAACTGCATTCCAGCTTAGGCACAGGCCGGTGAAGAGGATGTGGAAATGATCTAGAAACTGAATGCATTCAGTGGAGGTAGAAGCGTGGAGTCAATGGGGAGCCTGAGGGACATGGACCCTTCTAGAAATTCCCAGAAACCTGAGGGAGAGATTTAAAATTTCCACAATTCAGTTATTTTTTATCAGTCTTAGCCATATCTTAAAGGATGGGATCACCCCAGTTTCTTCTCTCTCTCTCTCTCTCTCTCTCACACACACACACACACACACACACACACACACAAATTGCTCCAATTTTGAGTTTCTTGATTTTCATCTCTCTGAGAGTTAATAAGGAAATACAAAGCTGAGTGTCTGCACTTTATAAACATCTCCTTTCTACCTAGACCTCTGGCTCCATCCATCTTTCCCTTGCTAAACAAGCCCCAGATGAATCTATTTGTGCTGTTTCCTTGGTTACATACTGATGCTTTTTGTTCAGTCTCTGCCTCATAGGGGTCTCTTGCTGTCTGCCACAGATGTGAGCCTGCCTTTTAAAGGCCTCATTACTCCCACCACATGGTGTCCATGTGCAGAAAGCAACCTTGCAGATAAGTTCCAAAATCAGATGGAGATCTCAAACAGATCAATCCTAGGCTATAAGCACTCAACGTTTCCTGGCCTCTCCTCCTCAGCAAGCTTTCCCTCCCCTGTGTCCCCTGCTTTCTCTCTCCTGGTTAAGAGGTATACAGAATCTTCCTTTCAGCAGCACTCATACTCTGGACCTCCAGGAAGAAAAAACTAAATGAAAAAAGGAGAGGCAGTTTCTGGGAACATTTTCACTTAAACTTCCATTTCACTTCTTTGAGGATCTTTCAATGGAAGTGGCTGTGCATGCAGGTAAATGTCTGATATGAGGCATAAAAGTGTGATTACACACATACACACATCCTTACTTGGATCAGAGCTGAGATGCCAGCTCTGAATGAGCCCCTAGAAGGGGCTTTATCTATATTTACTCTTTTCATCCTCACCAGATAAGAACATGAAACCCAGAGTGGTTAGTAACCTATCCTAGACAGTAGATTAATGTCAAGTTAGAGGAGTCTTCCCAACAAAGCTTCTTTAACTGTCATTGAATCAATGAGGATTCATAACACAGACCTAACCACATTCTTGGTTTTATGCGTGGCTCAAAGATCTATGGGAAATAACTTTATTGGGAGTTTATACTCAGAGATGGGATATAGCCATACCTACCCAATGGTGGGGGTAGCGAAAATATAGGGAGGGAAAGCAGGTCTCCATAAGTGATGAAAGAACCAGACATCCTGTGTTCGAGTCAGCAGTGATGCCTGAGCGGCAATGGAAATGAATTTTCCCTTGAACGTGTCTTCACCCAGCAACCCCCACTCCTGTAAGTCAGCATCTGTACACCTGGTGGGAAGAGTGGATTGAGAGAAACATTAAAGTGCTGTGCCACAAGCACCTAAGGAACTCCCCTTCCAAGAGAGCTGAATACAAAAGGAAGGGTTCCTTTACAAATAGTGCTGATTTGGAGCTGAGTAGCTCTGGGGAGCAGCAATATGGACAGCAAGTGCTCAAATTCTAAGTAGATTTGGAGGTTGACAGCAAGCCAGCACCACCACACCAAGAAAGTCGGGAGAGTTGGTCAACTGAGGACTGTAGATGTGCAGAGGAGAGAGTGACAGCCGACAGACTCAAGATGACCATAGTACAGAAATGCAGGGCAGACACCCCATTGAGCCCCACAGTCTAAGCTGATGTCCTCCAGAGGAGAGGGCAAGTTCTGGTAATGTGTACCATGGCCTTGCCCTTTTGGGAACACCTAAGAGACATGAACAAGGAAAGCCTAAGGTCCTGCCATTGCCAGATGGGACTACTGAAGACCAAGGAGTGAACTGCTCAGGTGATCTTATCCAGGACCCTAACTGGGGCATTCTCAGAGACATTTACGTTCTGAAAGCATAAATATATAAATTTATGTGTGTACACAACATAACTTCTTTCCACATAAGATACGTACTTTAACTCCTTCCTTTCTAGGTCTCAGTTTCCTCTTCTGTAAAGCAAGATTCTACCTAGATTCCTTTCAGCTCCAGTTTTGACTCTAAGTGATCTGAGCACTTTGCTGAAAATCTTTCAGCAAAGATCACTATTCTTCTACAATGGCCCTCATTTGTTTGTTAATTTCCATCCTGGTGGCCACCACCCAGGTTCATATCCTTATCCCCTTATTGCTGGACTAGCTGCTCACTGGCCTCTCAACTTCACCTTTTCCTTCAAGTTACTACTAACACATCCTTCTTTTCAGCCCCACACTTTTGTTACAGGCTCTTAACATCAGCCCTGATATCCGTTCCCCCACAGTGAACCCAGCGTATATGGGGTTAAAACTAAAACCCACCACCCCCTTTCCTGCTTCTCTAGCTCCACTCACATGTAAATACCTGTTTCTTTAAACTTGGACTCCTTGAGCTTTACAACTAAATGGGAGTTACAAATTGTTAAAAGCCCAGGTGGCCTGGAGTTGGAGGCACACTAAAGTTTAGCTAATCATGTGTCCTTGAAGTTTGCCAGGAAGGCCGCTGTCTCAAGAATATCAAGGAGCAGGGGCTTCCCAGACCTCAACTCCTTGACTCCCCACGCTCGAACCCGCCTCAAACAGGAAGATGAGACAACAGCGAAGGCCACCCACCTGCCATCCTCCTATCTCACCATCCGGCCCGCCCCCCCCCCCCCCCCCCCCCCCCCCGACCCCCCGTGGCTGCAAGCAGCCTCTCAAGGCCAACCGCAGGCTGGTGGAAAAGCACCGAGCTGCACAAGCTACATGCGGCCCCTCCCCTCCCCAAAACTCCAAATAAAAATCCCTACCCATTCCTCATCGGGGAGCTAGCAATTTTTGAGGCATGAGCCCTTGCTTTGCTCCCTGTGCGTGGCATAGTAAAAACCTTTCCTCTTCCACTCAAGACTCTGTTCTCGTTATTTGGATTGGCATCGGATTCAGAGACCGAACTTTCGGTTACACTTTCAGTGAATCTTCTGATTCAGAACTCTTCAGGGGTTCCCACTGCCAATGTGAAAAAGGTTCTCCATCATATGACCTTAACGAACTTAGTCTTTTCTCTCAAGTACCACCCCATTTCCCTATCTCTCTTAACTGCAAATATTTTTCAGAAGTTTTCCAGATGAGCTGTTGTCACTTCCTTACTTCCCATTCTCTCTTCATTCCACTCCAATTTGGCTCTATCCCTACACTCCTCCTCTGAAATGACTTTCATAAACCCTGATGACCTCCAGGTTGCCAAACTCAGTATTATCAGTTCTCTATTCTCTTCTCATATAAAGTCTCAAGCATTTGACACAAATGAACATTCTCTCCTTGAAAAATTTTCTTCCCTTGACTCCCAAGTATGATGTCATTCCTTGATAAAACCTGTTTGTGTGAGTTTTTGTTTTTAATCTGATTTTTACCTAGCCTCCTATGGAGCATATACTCATTTGTCTTATGTCTTCTTCAGGATAGATACTGACTTTGCCTTATATATCAACATGGCTAGCTGCTTACTAATACAACCATGCAAATAGCAAGGTCTCAGAAAGTTTCTCCCAATACAACAGACTTTTTTGGCTGTGTAGCTTAATCTAAGCCATTACCTTTTCTAAGTATCTGCTCAATTGTCTTTCTAAAAGTAACGTGGTCTCTTTTCAAGATTGAATCCCGAGAACTGACTGCTTCCTCCTCTGTGCTCCCTATGCCATGTCCTTAGGTCTTTCAAAGCCCCATTAACTCTCCGTTTCACTCACTAGCTTATATATCTGACATTATCTACAAAACTGAGAGCTCCTTGAGGGCACAGAATGTGTCTGATTTTTTTGTGGTTCTGATATCTAGCTTAGCGTTCACCACTTAGTTGCTATTTAAGCAATACATAGGAAATACATGAATGAAGGCTTGAATGAACCACGCCAGGAGGAGCATGGCCAACTGTGGAATGGGAGAGCTGGCCACTGGGCGCTGCCTGCTGGCCACCCTATAACCCGGCTTAGCTACAGTGAACACAAGCTTGTTTGTGTGTTTTGAGTCTCTGGCTGGTGCTAGTACCCCTGGGGTGGGGAAATGTTCTTCTCTGAGGCCTCACACACTGTCCCCATCACCATCTCACCTCACTTGGGTGAAGAAAAAGCCCTGAGGCAAAGAGGCTTGAATTGAGGCTCAGAATCACCATTAACTTACTATGAGGACATTTCAGAGCCTCAGGAGCCCATGTGTCTGTCAAATGTCCATGACTGTCTGGACTCAAAAGGGCTATTGAGAAGCTCAAATGAAGACTCGGCTGACTGTGCACTCTGACTCACATGTGAATTTCCAGATCTTAGCAGAGTGCCTAGGGCACAGATGGTGCTCAGTGATGTCTGTTAAACAAACAAAATGAGATCAACCTGCTCCATTTCCTGTTTCTACTATACTGGTGACCAACACAACTCAGAAACCTTGGAACCTCACTCAGTTTCTCCCTCTTCTTCATGGCCACATCTAATCTGTCACCATATCTAGTCAGTTCCACTAGGGAATCTTTCTCAACTCCCTCACCTCTATTCTGCTCTGTCTCTATTTGCCTCAGTTAGCATCCTGACCATTTCTCACCTGTTGTATCATAGTCTTATTTTAGCCACCAAAGCCAGGTGGGAATACTGCCTGAGGGAGGGTGGGTGATGGGACGGTCTGGGTGACCAGGTTAATCCTGGAGGAGTGTTACCCAAAGGTAGCTTTGTTGTTGAGAAGAGTCAAAGTCATATTTGAGAAGACAAGATCATACATCAAATCTGCGAGGCAAGGTAAAAGATTAGCTGCTGAATGAGTTAAGATCCAAACTGAGCAAGATGTGAGGGAGAGACTGAGATAAACAGTTCAAGACAGCACCAGTGAACACAGTCGTAGCAGAACACAAAAACGGCTTCTAAATGGCCTTGGCAGGGGTAGAGGCCTATTAAAATTGCTTCTTTCTGGGCAACACAACAGTCTTCTAGCTACTTTTTCCCCTCTGCAGTCTTGTCCTCTTCCTACTCACCCTCTATACTGTTGCCAAAATCATGTTAATAAAATGTGAGTTTGAGTTTTTCACATCTCTGCTTGATGCCCTTTAGTCACTACTACCTCCACAAAGTCAATTCTAGCCCTGTCATCACGACAGACCCTACCATTTGTTGTCAAGGTGCCTCTTCAGCCTCACTTCCTAGCACTCTGCCTGAACAACACCTTACTCAACCACATCTCTTCTCCAACCTGTGCTCTTTTCTCTCACACTTCTTGTCTTCACACATGTTCATGCCTGTGCTGCTAATGTCTTTCCCCATTTCAGGCCACTGTGACAACTTATTCTTGCTTCCAGACTCAGCTTCAAAATCACTTCCTCTGGGGCTCTTTCTCACACTCATACCTCAAGAGTTCTGAGCCCCTTGCTGTGTTTCCACAGTGATTTGGAAATGTTTGCATTAGAGCACTTGTTACACTCCAGTGTTTATCTTTTTAGCTTTAAAAAATTGTGATATATTAAATACAAACAAAAGTGCACATGTCAAAACTGTAAAGCTCAGTGAATGATCACAAAGCCCATTCATGGAACCATCACCCAGAGCAAGGATTGGCAAGATTTTTCTGTAAAGAGCCAGCTGTAAGTGTTTCAGACTTTGCAGACATATGGAGTCTGTTACAACTACGACAGAGTTGTCATAGCAAAAGCAGTGACAGATAACAGTAAACAAAAGGATATGGATGTGTTCTAATAAAACTTTATTGACAAGAACAGGAGGCAGGCTAGATTTGGCTTGTGGGCCATAATATGCCAACTGTGACCTAGATCAATTCCCATATAACCCATAATTAATGACTATCTCCCACCTACCCCAAAAGATAAACACTATTGTGACTTACACAGTAACTGCTTTTTTTCATAATTTTACCATCTAAGCATGCATCCCTCAACGCAGTGGTTTATTTTTGACGTTTATATAAATAGAAGTGTTCACTATATATTTTTTTATATTTGACTCCTTTCACTCAATAATACATTTGTGAAATTCATCCATGTTATTATATATAGCTGTAGTTTATTGATTTTCATTGTTGTAGAGTTATTCCATTGTATAAATTTATTCTTTTCATTCTACTGATAGTGGATATTTTGGTTGATTTTAGTTTTTTACTGCTATGAATTATGCTATTATGCAGCTACAAACAATCTTATATGTGTATTTTGATGCACACACACACATTTCTATTTTCAAATTAATTATATCAATTTATATCCCACGAGCAGTGTGTGAAATTTCTAGTTGTTCCACATCCTTGCCAATTCCTGCTATTGTTCTTCTGCTTTTTTAAAAATTTCAGCCCTTGAGGCCTGCCTGTGGCCGAGTGGTTAAGTTCCTGCACTCCTCTTCAGCGGCCCAGGGTTTCACCAGTTCGGATCCTGGGTGTGGACATGGCACTGCTCATCAGGCCACGCTGAGGCACGTCCCACGTGCCACAACTAGAGGGACCCACAACTAAAAAAAACATATACAACTATATACTGGGGGAACTTGGGGAGAAAAAGCAGAAGAGAAAAAAAAAAGAAGACTGGCAACAGTTGTTAGCTCACATGCCGATCTTTGAAAAAAAAAAAATTTCAGCCATTTTGCTAGACATGTGGTGGGATCTCATTGTAGTTTTAATTTGCATTTCCTTCTCTGAGTAATGAGGCTGAGCACGTTTTCACACTTGTATTGGACATTTGGATATCCTCCTTTGTGAAGGTTTCGTCCTTTTACTTACTGATTTATAAAAAGCTCATTTTATATTCTGGACACAAGCCCCTTATTGATTTTATATGTGGCAAATATCTTCTTCCAGTTTAAAGCTTGTTTTTTCTCTTTCTTAATGTTATCTTCTGATGAACATAAGATTAATTTTAATGTTCTCCAATTTATGAATATTTTCCTTTATAATTAATGATTTTTATGTCCCACCTAAAAATTATTTTTCTGCTCTGAATGTATTATCTAATATTATCTAAAATTTATTATCTAAAACTTAAAAATCTTTTATGTGTAGATGTATAGCCAATGGAATATTGATTTTATGTGGTGCAGGATGGGAATCAAGATTCTGTTTTTTGCCAGGTAAATATTTCTCTGTCCCAGCACTATATATTTAAAAGATCTTTTATCTAGTGTTCTCTAATATCTTTTAAATATTTTTCATAAATCAAGTATTGATATATATGAGTCTTTTTTTCCTGGAATCTCTTATTATTTTTTATTTTGTCTATCCTTGCACATACATTTTTTTCTTTTAAAGATTGGCACCTGAGCTAACAACTGTTGCCAATCTTTTTTTTTTTCTGCTTTTTTTTTTTCACTCCTCAGATCCCCCCAGTATATAGTTGAATATTTTAGTTGTGGGTCCTTCTAGTTGTGGAATGTGGAACGCCGCCTCACCGTGGCCTGATGAGCGGTGCCATGTCTGCACCCAGGATCTGAACCAGCGAAACCCTGGGCTGCCGAAGTGGAGCACATGAACTTAACCACTCAGTCATGGGGCCAGTCCTGCACATATGTCCTAATTACTGTCCTGGAATATCTTGGCCCTTTGAATTTCCAACATAAACTTTAGAATAACCTCAAATTCCACAAAGTAGTTGCTGGAATTTTGTTGAGATTGCATTACATTTATAGATCAATGAGTGAGATGATATCTTTATGATTTTGAATCCTCTAATCTATAAAATGGTATATCATTACATTTATTTTAGGTCACTTTTTAACCTCAATAATATTTTTTATTTTTCTGTGAAGAGTTCTTAAATAGTTTTTATACAATGTAAAATATTGGGTATTTTTATGCTATTACAAATGGTATCTTTTCTTTCAATCTTTTTACCCCGGTATATAGAAATACCATTGATTTCTGTCTATTGATCTTGTATCTTGCAAACTTGTTAAACTCATTTATTAATTCTAATAACTCATCTGTAGAGCTTTTTGGATTTTTCACCCAACCATATTCAAATAATAGCATTTTAAATTTTCTTCCCATCTTTCACCAATGATTTTCATTTTCTTGCCATATTGGATTGGCTAGGACATCCACCACATTGTTGAACATAAGTGGTAATAGTGGAATACTGTGGGAATCCTTGATCTGATCTCAGAGAGAATGATTTCAACATTTCACCATTAAGCCTGATGTTTGCTGTAGTTTTCTTAAGGACTATCTTGCATCAGAATAAGAAACTTCCCCTCCATTTTTAGTACTATTAGTATGCTAGACAACCTAAAATTTTCCCCGCGGCTGCTTTTATGGTTATTTCCCTTGTCGTGGGTTTTTAGCAGATTTTCTATGATGTGCACTTATTGTTATTATTGCTATTACTATTCTGCGTGTATTTGTAACACTTCTTGAATCTGCAGCTTGATATCTTTTGTGAGATTTGGCAAATTCTCAACTGTTATTTTTTTCACACGTTGCCTCTGTTTCATTCATTTTGTACTTGCTTTCTAGAACTTTAATTATAGGTAAGTTAGATCTTCTCACAGCATCCTCTTTGTATTTTACCCTCCCATCACTATTTTTCATCCTTTCATGTCTCCATGGTTTATTCTGGATATTTTTTTCAGACCTTTCTTTCAGTTCAGTAATTCTCTATTCAGTTGTGTTTCACTTCTTATCATCTTAGCTACTGAGTTTCAAACACTGGTTATTATATTTTTCATATTAGAATATCTATTTGGTTCTTCTTCAAATTTACTATGTCTTTTACAGCTTCCAGCCTTTGCCAAAATTAAAAATCTTGTCTTTTATCACCTTAAATCTCTTAAGCATAGTTTTCTAAGTCTCTACCTGATAATGCCATTAGCTGGAGTCCTTGTGGATCTAATGTTTGTTGTTTCTGCTGGTTTTTGTTTATGTCACCTTGTCTCGTTGTGTGTCTAGTCATTTTTTTTTTTTTTAAAACTGAACACTGTACTTGCAAAATAGTTTTTGAATTAATTTGTGGCCTGAGATGATGTTTTCATTCTCCAGAGGGGATTTCCTTTTTTTTTTTTCTGGTAGTGCCTAGAGGCAATAGTAATCCAAAATACCTTGATCCATATTTGGGGATTGAGATAATCATTTTTAAAAAGTGTTTCTGAGACATGATTCATATACTATAAAGTCACCCATTTAAAGTGTACAATTTAAGAGTTTTTATTCATAGAGTTGTGCGACCTTCACCACAATCTAAGTTTAGAACATTTTCATCACTCCAAAAACAAACCCTGTACCAATTAGTACTTACTCCCCATTCCCTGCCCAATTCTAAGTAACCCCTAATCTACCTTTGGTCTCCATAGATTTGCTTTTTCTAGACATTTCACACAAAAACAATCATATAATAGGTGATCTTTTGTGACTGGACTCTTTCATTTAGCATAATATTTTCAAGGTTCATCCATGTTGTAACATGTGTCAGTACTTCATTCTTTTTTATTGCTGAATAATATTCCAATGTATGGATATACCACTTCTGTTTCTTCATCAGTTGATAAACATTTGGATTATTTCCAGTTTTGGTTATTATAAACAATGCTGCTATGAAGATCGGTGTACAAGTTTTTGTGTGGATATATGTTTTAATTTCTCTTGAGTATACGAACTGCTGGGTCATATGGCAGTTCTACGTTTAACGTTTTAAGGAACTGTCAACCTGTTTTCAAGGTGAATGGATTCTGGGCTGAAGTTCCTATGTCAGTCAGTGCAGATCTCTGGCCTTCCAATCCAAAGCCATGATAGTTTACGAGGTTCTCTTTGCAGTGGGTCCTGGGTTTTAACGTTTTTATCTTTATACCTGCAACAATGTCACAAATGCTGCTTGATCTCTCAGCATCTCAGCTACCTCTTCCAAAATTGGAAACTGACTTACTCCATTTGGGCTGCTACAACAGAATACCATATACTGGGTGGCTTATACACAACACTAATTTATTTCTCACAGTTCTGGAGACTGGGAAATCCAAGATGATGGTGCCGACAGAATCAGTGTTTGGTGGGAGCCCGCTTCGTGATTCAGAGTCTTCTGGCTATAACCTCACATGGCAGAAGGGGTGAGCAAGAACTCTGGGGCCTCTTTTATAAGGGCACTAATGCCATTCATGAGGGCTCCACCCTCATGACCTACCTAATCATCTCCCAAAGGCCCCACCTCCAAATACCACCACAATGGGGATTAGGTTTCAACCTGAATTTTAGAGAGATACAAACATTCAGCCTATAGCAGACACAAACACTCCTAGGGGAAAAACATCATCAAATTTCATGCTTAACTCTCTGGATTCCTTTCTTCTCTCTGTTCTCAACCTGACAATTATTCTCTATCTTTTATGCCTTCAAGTAGATTTTTTATTATAAATAAATTTTGTCTAGATTTCTACTTTTCTCAGAGTTTGATCTGAATTATCTAGTTTATTGCTATTGATAGTGGAAGTCTTATAGTTACTTGTTTAGTTGACCATTTTCCCCAACTCCACTGTGAATTCACTAAGGGAAAGAACTGCATCCTGCTCATTTCTGCAGCACCAGATCTTCTCACCTAGTAGATGCTTTATAAACGGTTATATCAGTCTAGGCTCTTGTTTTCAAGTATACAACTGATTCTGAGTAGTTTAAGTTGCTCACAGAATCTGGGAAGGCCAGTGAGCCAACCATAGTAACTATGACCTGGCTCCACACATGGTTCAGAGTAGACATGATCACTGCTGCTGAAAGGCCCAGACACTGCAGCTTGTGTCACTGATACCACCAATGCTAGATCCTGGGCACTGATGCTAGATCTGCTCCTTGACAAAGCAGAGGTACTGGTACTGCTAAACAGGAAGACAAATAGGAAAAGGGGTGGAAATAGAGAAGAGTGGGGAAAGCTGAGGAAAGGAGGGCAGGACAAAGTTATGATAAATTTTAGAGAAAGCTGCTTATGTGAAGGAATTGATAAAGGAATTCAGTCTATTTTCAGTATTTCAAAAATTGAAGTAGAAATCCTGTAGAACTATAAGAGGTTTCTTGATTCCCAGAGTCATTTCAAAAGTGAATAATTACATAGTCGGTCAGCATCATGGCAGAGTGAACTTGCCCAGGACTCTCTCCCCTCCAACATACAACAAAAAGGGGCATCCATACTCCAACAGAGGACATCCTAACACACACAAAAATGGCAGAGAGGGGCCAGCCCAGTGGCACAGCAGTTAAGTTCGCATGTTCTGCTTAGGTGGCCTGGGGTTCACCAGTTCAGATCCTGGTTGTGGACGTGGAACCGCTTGGCAAGCCATGCTGTGGTAGGCATCCCACATATAAAACAGAGGAAGATGGACAGGGACGTTAGCTCAGGGCCAGTCTTCCTCAGCAAAAAGAGAAGGCTTGGCAGCAGATGTTAGCTCAGGGCTAATCTTCCTCAAAAAAAAAAAAAAATAGCAGAGAAACATGAAACCATACGATGGTGAGCAGAGAGGCTAGAGCCCCCCTTGGAGGAGCTGGAATGGGGTAAGTGAGAACTTCACTCCCTCCCCTAAAGACTGTGATCCATGACCCCAGTGGCACCATGAGGGAAGGAACGGGGGGAGGGGATGTTCGTTTGCGGGATCATCAAGGACTCCCTAGGGCCCTTGCAGTCTAGAGAGAGGCCCTCTAACGGGGTGAAAAGTTTTGTCTGGGGGTAACCTCATCAAACCAACAAACCAGGAGACCAGATAGCGAGAGCAGAGCAAGAAAACCCCGAGAGCACGCAGGAGATAGCACCCCTGCCCCCACCCACCCCAAGGCTGCTCCACTGCCTGGGATGTCAGCCAAAGGCAGAGGGCTCAGAATACGTGGCTCTTGACCCCCTCCCAATGGCGGTAGGCAGTAACTGCAACCAAATAATATCAGAATGCAAAAGACCCAACCCACCACTAGCAACATCAGACACTACATCAAATCTCCAGACCAGAGAGATGACAAGAAGCACCCAGAACTCAGTCCTGAGGATACAGAAATATGTAATCTAAATGACAATGAATTCAAAATAGCTATCATAGAAAACTCAACAAGGTAAAAGAGAATATAGAGAAACAATTCAATGAGTTCAGGAGCTACTTCACAAAAGAGATTGAAACTATAAAGAAGAATCAATCAGAATATTAGAGATGAAAGACACAATGGAACAGATAAAGCAAAATATGGATTCCCTGAATGCTCGAGTGGACATCACAGAGGAGCATATCAGCATAATCAAAGATAGACATGTTGAAATGCAGACAGAGGAGAGAGAACTAAGACTAAAAAAAATGAAGTGAATAATTCTATTTCCAAGGATTAAGCAGATGACACAAGTGATTAAAATGACCCAGTAAGACAGAGTCTACTGTGACTTCCTTCTTTCCTTGCCCTGGCATGCCCTGCTTGACAGGACTATGATCCATCCCACATATTTTTCTTTTCCAAAACCCCCATATTACTTCCCTGTCATCGTCCTCCGAGCTATTTAAATTCTACTGCTTTTCAAAAGGATTCCTTCAGTAGCTGCTATATGAGCCAAGTATCCCCAAACCTCTGTCAAGTATAACTAGAGACTTGTTAATAAAAATGATTACATTTCTCACTTACTTACATAAGTACAGTTTTTATAATAAGAACATTTCTTCAGAAGCATGGGACTCCCCAGGGACTATCTCATTTTCAGCTGTTGACAAATGCATCAACTCCAGAAGTAAGGAGTAACCCTGTAGAGGCTTAGGATGATCTGACTTTGCCATAAAGGACTTTTTTTTAAAAAAAAAATACACTTTGCTATTTACCAAAAGATTCATATGCATTAAGAAATGAGGAAAATATCTATTATCCAGAAGCCAGGTAACTACTTTGTCTCATTTCTTAATGGAGTTTTATGAGGTCCCTAGGCCGTCTGCAATCTTCCTTCCACTTTTCAGAGTCTTCCTATATTTGTTTGTTGTGTTATACCCAGGGTTTTTTAGTTGTAAGGGAAGACTGGGGGGGGGGGGGGCGGGGGGCAGGGGGATACTCCATCTTGGCCAGAACTAGAAGTCCTCCATCCATACATTTTTAAAGGGACAGGTGTTAGCCTACCATATAGATATATCATAATTTATATATACCAAAGCTTCTTTTAGACATATAGATTATCTCCTTTTTCCTTTTCTTCCAAATTACAAATAATATTGTAAAGAACATCTGAATATTTACTTTGCAGACATAGAAATATTAGGTCAAAGGGATACCCATTTTAAATTTTGATAAATTTATGAAATTCATTAACACCAACAGCATACATATTTCTGCACATTTTCACTAACTCTTTACCTTATTAACTGTTTAAATCTTTGCCAATCCAACAGGTAGAGAATATTGTTTAAGATCTCGCTGATTCATATTTCTTTGGATATTATTAAGGTTGAAAAAACTTTAAGTGGTAACCTGTAGATGGTTTTATATCGTTAAGTATTTTAGTGAGTTGATATATATATGTACAAGTTTATCACTTACTTTTCAAACATATTAGAGATGTCAGTTTTAATGGAAGATTATGATGATGATTGTTATTTGTGAGATATTTACACCTTTTCCCTATCATCTTGGTATCATATTCAGATAGGACTTCTCCAAAATAATAAAAATCTCCTTGTGGTAGGCAGGATAATGGCTCTGCCAAAGATGTCCATGTTCTAATCACTGGAAACTGTGAATATGTTATTTTACGTGGCAAAAAGGAATTATGGTTGCAGATGGAATTATGGTAGCTAACAGCTGACCTTAAAATAGGAAGATTACCCTGGATTATCCAGTGGTCCCAATGTAATCACCAGGGTCCTTACAAGTGGAAAAGGGAGGCAGAAGAAATGGTCAGAGTGATGCGAAAGGACTTAAACCTCTATTTCTGGCTTTGCAGATGGAGGAAGGGGCCACAAGCCAATGAATATGGTTGGCCTCTAGGAGCCAGAAAAGGCAAAAAAATGGATTCTCCCCAAGAGCCCCCAGAAAAGAATGCAGCCACGACAACACCCTGATTTTAGCCCTGTGACCCATGTCAGATTTCTGACTTCCATAACTGCAAAATACTAAATCTGTACTGTTTTAAGCCACTAGGTTTGTGGTAATTTGTCACCATGGCGATAGGAAACTGATACAGATAGTAAAGGTGTACACAGATATTACCAAAAAATGTGAAAGCAGAACACAGAGTTTGGGAAGCACTATGTGCTGAGAGGATACTGAGGGACACATGCATGTCTAGCGCCATAACTGCCAGTGGAAAGTGGGGTTATCTTGGAGGTGGACAAAATTAGGAATTTCACTTCTGTGGAAACTTTCTCTTAACCTAACTACATCATAGCAAACAGAGGTTAACTAGAATACGAAGCACCTTCTCTGGTCCTAGAGGTCACATTAGGAGACCACGACAGCAATTCCAAAGTCCTTGTGTTACATTCAAAATTGCACCTACCTACCTATTAATATAATTTCAAGCATGTGATAGGAACATTCCTCCAATGGCGAAAAGCAACATGGGAGTGGTGAAAAAGTTATTAGTTGGAATTCAGGAAAGAGGGCACTATGAAAAGGATTGGTAATCTGCTAAAGGGCTCTAGGGAAACCTCAATAAATTGAGATTACATGTATCATCCAAATTACAGGGAGAAGGAAAACCTGTTCTCTATTTTTGATTAGTGATGAAGGCTGAGAAGCCAGACCACCTTCCTCTTTATAAAGCTTCACTTACTCAGGTGAAGAGCTGGGTAGAATGGCCATTCCAAGTATTTATGGCAAATGCCCTTTTGCCTGCACAGTGGTTACCTAGTCTAAGGATACGTTTTTGCGTATAGTAGCCATGTGCAGCTACCACAAAAATAATGGGGAGGGGAGACGGAAGTGGCACCAATGGGGGCAAAACCTTGATTCCGGCAAAAAAGCAGGAAAAAAAAAGGTCAGACTAATTGACTAATATTATTGTTCTCTGGGGGAAAAAAACAACTCTCTCTCTCTGTGTATACACACAAGTACACACACAAATATCTATGTACACATATATTATATATATTTGACAGTATTTTCTGAAGGTCTCTCTCATCCCATTTTCTCTTATGCTAGGTGACCTTGTCATTCTGCCATCAAACAATGGGGTCTTAATTTCTCTCCCCTTGAATCTGGGTTCAGCTGGCCTGAGTGGTTTGCATGTAACTAAGAGAATGCAGCAGAACTGAACCTTGGTTACTTCCAGGTCTAGATTAAAAATAAAGAAGTTCCCACCTGGTTCCCTTGGAACTCAGTCTCCAGATACTCTCTTTCAGAATGCTCCTTTGGGGACTCAGGACCATGCTATGAGAAGCAGAGAGGGACCATGAGTAGGTGCCACAAAAATCATTCCAGCCTAGGGAGTAAATCTGTGCACGAAGAAGCCTCAAGATAATCCTAGTCCCCAGCCATTCAAATTTCCTGCCCATTGAGTAGGAAACATGAGAATGTGAGTAGAAACATAAGGCATGACTGAGGACCGAACCAAGGTAGTAGGGAAAATAAATAGATGAGAGGACAGAGAGACAGACTGAATAAGACCGTGATGAACTCTGGTACCGGTGGCTGAAGGAGGTGAAGAGTGAAGAACAAAGCTTGGAAAAGAAATCAAGTTTGGTTCTGGACATGTGGAATTAGCAGTGCTAGAATGGAGTGCTGAAAAATACAGATTAATGGACAGACCAAAGAAAACCATGACGGAAAATGAGAATGAGCTGCAAGCTAGCAAAAAAAAATGGAAGCACACTGGCTTTAGGTAAGACAACAGGGTTTTTGAAAAGCAGGAAGTCAGCACTAGTAGTACAGAACAGTCAGGGCGGATAAAGATGAGAAAGCATTGGATTTAGAAAGTAGTGGGTCACTGTTGCCATCAGCAGGGGCAATTGAGGGAATAGTAGAGAAGAAGCTGACACAGCAAATTCATTATTTTTTTCAAGAGGTTTATCAAGGAAGGAAAGGATAAAATTATTAGTGTATACCCAGTACCTTAAAATCCTCTTCTGTATGTTGTTCCACACAGATTCCTACTATTTATCAGAGGAAATAATCTGCCTTGAAGGTGTCATAGTAATTATGGAATCTATGTAAAAACATGACATTCTTTACATAACCTTCTTACATGGGAAAGAGGACCTATTACTTGCATTCATTCCAGCAGTTCTGTTAGTTTAAGAGCATTGAATCCAATATTTTGTCTGCCTGACTCCAACTGTGCCAATAGGTCAATTAGTGTGTCTGACAGGCCACCAGAGATAAGCCTTATAACCTTTCCCAAACTGTTTTGTGTTTAAAACGAAGTCGCCTTTGTCCTTGGCCTCATTAGTATCATTGGACTTCACTCAGATTGGAAGGCCTACCGCCTGTTCTAAAGCTTATCCAAATTATGCTGTTTATGGACAAGACTGAGGATTACAAAAGCAAACAACTGGCCCAAAGCCACAGAGCAAACAAAGGGAGTTGTCCGGATTTCAAGTCGGGTCTGATTCCAAGGCCTAATCCTTCCATGGTTATACCAATGTCAACCCGCATTCTCAGGGCACTCAGTGTAGAAAGGGGTACAAGCACATAAAGAAACAACCGAATATCATGTGAGTAGTAACACACTAAGGGTACATACAAGGAGCTGGAAAAATACAAAGGATAACACAGCTACCACTCTGGGAGTCCACATGGCAGACACTGTGCTAAACACTTTGTATATCCTCACAACCATGTGAAATTCGGATTAAGCCCATTTCACAAACTAGGAAACTGATGCATGGGGATGCCCCAAATGGTATGATTACGCAGTAATTGCATTCAGTCCCAGCGATCCCGAGAGGCGTCACGCTGTACTAAGTAGCAGAATGCAGGCTTTGCAATCATCCAGACTTGGGTTACAGTCTGGCTCTGATGGACGTTAACTTTGTGAGGCCTGCAAGTCTCTCAGCCGTGAGCAGAAGGACTGTCTAATAACTCCCCAGCCATCGACTGCCCCCTCAGGGCCACGGCCCCTGACCCCGGCCTCCCCTACTACACATTCCCGCTACTTCTCTGCGGCCCAGCAGGAGGCCCCACCCCTTCCGGAATGCCGCCGATGCTTCCTCAAGCCTCCTGCCTCTCACCAATCCAGCACTAACACGGCGACTCCGCAGCGAAGGGTCTTGTCCTTGCGCAGGGCGCGCATCACCGCGTGTGCAAACATGAGTGAACTCTCCGACCCGCTCGGACGAGTCGCCAAACGCGCCCAGTACGGCCTCCCCGACCTGAGCGGTTCAAGCTCCGGGACAGACCAGGACGTCCTAGACTCTGCCTTTCCGCAGCCTGCGAGTTCACGGTCCTCTCCTAAAGGGCCTCCACCAGGCAAAAGCAATCGGTCCGTGCTTGCTTACTCGCGCGAGCGCCCAGAAACCGCAGCGTCAACGGTTTGGTTCCGCCGCGCCGGCGTGCAGTTGGGATCTGGGGACTTGATTTGGGTTCCGCTTCCTCGTCAATTTGATGGGGGAAACGGGATTTCCCATGTTCTACATCTTGACTAACGTCTTTTTAGAACACTCCCTTGCACATTGCCGCCCGATAAAATGATCTAGGAAAAAAAGTTATTTTGAAGCTAGTACTTCAGCCTCTATGGCTATTTGTGGGATGGGGAGTTTGCCAGCTTAATAAAAATTTTTTTAAAAAAAGAAGTGCTGCGAAAAGTTAAGTGGAATGGTAATCAGCGTACTGTCTTGCTATCATTGAACCTTTAATGCCAGTGCTTTTACTGCCAGATAGCCTGTGATCTTAATTTATGAATGTCTATTTTCCACTCATTCAGCAACCATCTGGCACACCTTTTGGCGGGTCATTAGAAGGCTCGAGGAACACAGAGATGAAAAAATAACCCTGCTTTAAAGAAGCTGGCAACCTAATGGGCACACAAATAAACGTGCGCCTAGATTACATGGTAGCTTAGGAAACAGCCCCGCACGTGCCATTTACCAGGATGAGTCAGAGAAGCCTCGCCTGTCACACTATCTGACATGAGATAATAGTATAGTGTGCAGGTGACGTAGAGTAACCTTTCCCATGATATCCCTGAAATCTTTCCATCTGTCCTTGCCCCTCTATTGCCATGGAAACCTTGCTGGTTTAAACTCTTATCATCCACCTATTAAAGTAGTCCCTAGGTGGTCTCCAGAGAAGAAACTCTTGGTCTCTTGCCTTTAGGCTTCTCCAGTAACACCCATGTCTACAGAACTACAGGGTCAAAAATGGGGTGGTGGGGGGCCGGCGGAGAGAAGGAAAGAAACTTCACTGTGATTTTCAAACCTATCTTTGAAACAGCTGAAAGTTACCTAAAAGATACAAATGATGATGGGATTCTCCTGGTTTTGCCTACAGTGTTCATTCTGATTTTCTTAGCAAGGAATTTCATGCCTTTTGAAACATAACTTTCATCTGCGCTCCTGCCACATCCCCTATTCACTCCATATTCCTTTGTGGAGGAGGCACCATTCCCTGAGTATTCCATGAACTTCTACAACTTCAAAAGCCAGCTCCAAGGAAATGGGGTTCATGAAGCCCCCTTACTCTGCAGGCAATGAAAGTTAATCCCGCCTCAGAACCTTTGACTCATATATATCACAAAGCACTTATCATGGTCTATTATTTATTTTTAATTTTTTTTAGTTTTTTTTTTTGAGGAAGATCAGCCCTGAGCTAACTGCTGCCAATCCTCCTCTTTTTGCTGAGGAAGACTGGCCCCGAGCTCACACCCGTCCCCATCTTCCTCTACTTTTTTATATATAGGACGCCTACCACAGCATGGCTTGTCAGCAGTGCTATGTCCACACCCAGGATCTGAACCAGTGAACCCCCAGCTGCCAAAGCGGAACGTGCACACTTAACTGCTGCGCCATGGGGCTGGCCCCATAGTCTACTATTTTTTATGTGTAAAGTCAGTGCCTTGTCTATATATAAGAATATAAGCAACATGAAAAGAGGAGAGAGTGTTACTGTTTGACCTGACATCTAGAAAAGTCCCTAGTGTATGGCAAGTGCTTAATAAATGTTCACTGAATGAATGATGACTCCAAAGTCTTGGAGTGGCACACTTAGAGTAAGCACATTCTCTAGGGCACAAAAATGGACAGCCACTGCTAAAAGGCTTAGTACATCTTAGGAAATATCTCTGGAATTTCAACACAGGATTGTTCAAAACAATCCTCTTCATAACTAACTCTCTAGCTGCCTTAAACTACCTTTTGCTGCCCTGTGCTGCATCTCCGTGTTTCATCTGCTTGTTTATCTAGCTGTGAGATGTAAGAACCTCTGAAGGAAGCTTTGGCTCAGGTCAGATGTATGCCTCAACCCAGCAGCCGGAGAGACTGTTGTGTGTAAATCAGATCATGTCATTCTTCTGCCCCAAACCTTCCAGTAGCTCACCACGCCCTTCAGAGAAAATCCAAAGGCTTTAAAATGGCCCAGAAAGCCTATGGTCTGCCCCTCCCCACTCCCTTTTCCTCCTGTTACCCTCCCCCTGAATCACTTGGCTTCAATCCTGCTTGCCTCCTATGTTCCTCCAATCACACTCCTATCTCAGGGTCTTTGCACTGGCTGTTTCCTCTGCCTGGAGCCCACTTACCCTAGATATGCACGTGGCTAACTGCCTTACTTCCTTCAGGTGTTTACTCAAATGTCAACCTCCCCTTGAGGCCTATCTGGAGTACACTATTTAAAATTGTAACGGCTGTCTCTTCCCCTACAAACTCCCAAATTCCATCATCTTTCTCTATTTTTTTTCCTATAACATACCACAGAATTTACCTACTTACATGTTTATATCATAATATCTATATCCAGATGCTAGAATATAAGGTCCATGAGGGCAGGGCTCTTTTTCTTTTATTAACATTGATGTATTACAAATGGGAAATTGTTGCCTGGCTCATGGTAGTAACTCAATAAAAAACTGTCACATTAATTAATCCTTACCATCTCTTCTCTGCTAGAATTTGTCCATGATAGAAACCCCCTGAGCTGCCTGACTGCTGACGTCCTAACATTTTATTCCGTCCAGGATCTGTCATGTTTTGCTGTCAGTAAAGCACTTTGTGTCTTTCCTTAGGCTTACAAGGTGATACAAACAAACAAAAACTGATCAGCGGTTGCTTTGCAAAATTCCCACATTTGGGGGCATATTTATGTCATCCTTATCCTGACCAGTCTCAGACTAAATGTTTCCATCTCTAATATTTTTCTTTATAGATCCTATTTTCCCACTGTAACCGCTGAGCCTATCAGAAACCTAACCCCTAGCACCCAGGTACATTTTTGTGCATTGCAACATATCATAAAACTGATTAGAGCAAAGAGGCTGGAACCTGAATTTAAATGTGATATCCATTTGTTGATGAGATCAAAGAGAACTTAAATGAGCCCATTCCCTGCACAAAATTGACTGTATATCATGGTGAGTTAGGGTATCTCACCTTTTCATTCATCTGGTGTTTATTTTTATAGAGATAGGAATTAAGCTCAGGTTAATTTTCATTTCCAGAGAAACATATTACAATTTGACTCAGTAGCAAGGACGACCTCCAGCCATGGTAATATAGCTGCTTGTGCTGGGGTCACAGCCCCAGCTGGGGAGGTCAAGCCTGCTCCAGACACTGGAGGCAGTGGCAGAACCCACTCGGCAAACCTTCAGAGCCACAACTCTCCTTTACCTGATCTGTCAAGTGCCAGGAACCTTGTCTTCAAAAGACAGGAGCTGCTCTCTATTGGTCCTCTTCTTCCAGTCTCCTCTCCCATCTCATCATCTACCTGATGTCGCAAGACTAGAACTTTGGGACAGATATATTCATAAGTGGTGGGTGGTCTGGGGATGGCAGTATGAAATGTAATTTAAGAAACCAGCTCCTTTGTGTTTTAGGAACATTTTCCCATAACAGATAAAAGAAGAATAAATGGTTACAGGACACTGATTTCACTGGATATGGAAGGGATATAAAATGAAATCAGTGGCCAGCTAGGTAGTAAAAATTTAGACAGCCCACTGGTTATTTTAAGATTGTTTCACCATCTACAAGCAGTTCAAAATTCTCTCTTTTCCAAGTTCTCATTTCTCATGAACAGAGGAGAGGGGGAAGTGGGACTTGAGATTTTGGAGTGGAGCCAGATGTGTTGGAGGCTAAGAGGTGGGAATGCTGGGTTTCTACCCATTACATGTTCCAGGAAGACCGCCTCCCCACCCGCCTCTCCCCTCCCAAAAAAAGAGCGCAGTGTTATAAGACCACAAGACAAAATAACCTTCCTGTGAAATTCATTCCCTCCTTGAGGCTTGTGGTTTGACATAGGTCTGGGACAATTCCTGGAGATCTACATTAGTTACTTAATGTTACGCAAGATAAAGGAATGGAGCCCAAAGAGGTTAAGTCCAATCCTGGGGTCACAGACTGGACTCTCAGCATACCTGGTACTTAGAGACACGGCTTATGCATAGACACACTCTACCTCACGCAGGCTTCATACCCAGGAGACAAACACACTCCCTAACACCCATGTGCCCCTGACTTGTCTGCTTTTGTTGAGCCATGGGTAATATTGTGCACATGGCCACTCTCCATCCTCCTGTTCACACATGTCCATCCATTCATTTAATAAATGTTTTTTAGTATGTATTCATGTAGTACCATTCTAAATGCTGAAAACATTGTACTTGCTCCTAGGGGCTTGTCTCCTCACCCCACATTCACAAATAGAGACATGCAGACTTTATCACCTTTGGGAAAAAAATAACAGTTCCCACCCAACACTTTAAACTGAGGGTGAACAGGACTGTCTTCAACTGGTAGGCAGGGTAACTGGATTTCAGTCTAGAATCTTTTACTAACCAGCTATGTGACCTTGGGCAAGTCACCTTTCTTCTCTGGCCTTATCTTCCCCTTCTGTAAAATAAGGGTCTTAGTCGAAGGTAGGTGATCTTTAAGCTTCTTTCTTAATTTCACATTCCCTAATTTTCTGACGCTTTAATAAAGTAGGCCCTGTAGGAAAAGCCCCTGTTAATAGATGTAGGCCCTGTATCAGTTGTAGGAAAAGCTGAGGTTATTAGCTGGAGGAAATTGATGAAGAGCCTAAGTTTTTTTTTTTTCCCCAGTGAATTGTATGTAGGAGACAGTATTTTCTGGGGCTGCATCAGGAACTCTTGCCTGGGCCCATGGGATGGTATGGCACTTAGCCATCTGTATAGGCCTTTCTGGTCTCACACACCAGAATTTCAGAGACAGCTCATGGTAAAAGCAATTAAGAGAGCATAGCAAAGGAAGAAGGGAAAAGGGGTGACAACTGTGGTGGCTTCTTGCCCTTCCTTGATGGGGAGAGAAGGGGAAGCCAGCAGGTAGGGGAAAGAAGGCTGCCCTTGGGGCCTTCACAATACTGTAAAGTCCAATGAACTGGTTAGGCATAGACAACTTTACAAGGGTTTGGTCAAGATTCTTTTCCTGTGTGTTTAAAGAGGGTCATACTCCAATATAATTAGTTTGCTCACCCAGGCCCCCTCCCATAAAAATCACCAAACAAGCCTTGAAGAACCTCACTGCTGCATCTTTGCTGGCAAAGTGCCGGGACTTCTGAAAGCTGGGCATCTTCTCACACCACTGTAGGGTTTGAAGTTTCTTACTTTGTTCTCCCAATGCCTGAGGAAGACTTTGACTTGCCCAAAAGAGACTCCCCAGGTCAAGGGAAATGCAATATGCAAGGATGTTGTCCCTTCGGTGCACTGTAGTAAACGTGCTCCCTGAGGATATGATAGACTGGCAGCTTACACTGAGGGCAGGCCACAGAGCTACACTCCTTGGGAAGGCAGCTCTGCACAAAGAGGATGCAGTCACCAAGGTGATTCACCTAGCCTGGAATCTCCTGGCCTCACAGTATCTAAAATGAAAACTCAGAGAGGGAAGTCAGGAATCATGATTATGGGAGAGAGCACCCCTATACCAGAGCTGGACTTCATCCAAGAGGCAGCGCCCCAAAACTCAGTGTTCTGTGGTCTTAGCCTGCCCTCTGGTGGTGTGAGGCAGTGACTCCAAGGCTTTCCCATACCAGGATGATTTCTGTTGGGAGCATCACACACCAGAGTTATGCCTCTCAACCCTGTTGTCGTCAGAGTCTGGTCTCCTCTCTCACAATCTAGAGGAAATTGAAAATCCCATTTCAGAAATCTTTTGTCCACTTACCTTCCATCATTTGGTGATGCATCCAGCAGGTTAAACATTGTTTAAGGGTCAAAAAGCAGGAAAGAAACCACAGAAATATTTTTAACTGAATTATTTGAAGAAATGATTTAGGACAGAATGTCTATCATCTGTAAGCAGATTCTTTTTCATCCACTAATCAGTAATAATACTCGCCATTCATTTATCACCTATCTTCTTTGCTGAGTTCCTTGCATACCTCACCTGGGATAATTGACACAGAGAACGAAAAACTCCAATTCACAGATGAGGTAACCGAGACTCAAGTAGGCTACGTAATTTGTGTGAGACTACACAGTGTGTAGTCTGACAAACTGACAGATCCAAGATTCCACTTCAGTTCTATCAGCTTGCAAGTTTTCCCACTGAATTTTGCTAATTGCAGAACAGACATATAAGATCATTTAGATAGATCTTTCCTCACAAGATCAATTACTAAGTGGGGCCAGCCCCATGGCCGAGTGGTTAAGTTGATGCGCTCTGCTTCAGTGACCTGGAGTTTTGCCAGTTCGGACCCTGGGCACAGACATAGTACGGCTCATCAGGCCATGCTGAGGTGGCGTCCCACATAGCAGAGTCAGAGGGACCCGCAACTAGAATATATAACTATGTACTGGGGAGCTTCGGAGAGAAGAAGGAAAAAAAGGGAAGTTTGGCAACAGATGTTAGCTGAGGTGCCAATCTTAAAAAAAAGATTAACTGCTATTAATTTAATAGGTGGCTGAGCAGTGTTATTAAAATATTATTTTAGATGTGACATTTTGACAAGAACTTTTGTTGGTACTAATAATCCCTTTCTATTTGATAATAACAACTAACATCTGTCCAGTGCTTCATCTGCACCACTCATTCTAAGAACTTTATGTAATTAATTCACATCAACTCTATGATGTCACTGCTGTTGTTATTATTCCCAGGAAACTGAGGCACGAAGTAGCAAAATAATTTTCCCAATACATGTATATTTAATTTATGGAATGTAATATTCCTCACTAGTTCCCTGTGACAGAAATGAACTTATTTGCAGAGGATCTGGGGAGGGACGTGCCAGTTTGCAGGATCTGGGGAAAAGTTAATTTGCTGTGTGTAAAAGTAATGAGTTTGAGGGAGGGAGGGAGGGAGAGGGAACGAGCTGGGAGGGTATGGGTTAGGAGCAACAGAAGAGCCATCCAGGCTGGGCCCTACATAGGGAAATGGCCAAGTGAGGAGAGGATGGGGTGCTCGTGATGGGCTTTGTGGGGAAGAGAAATTTAGTAAGGGGATTTCCTGAGTTACTCGTTGTGTGGTGTGCAGTGTAAACCTTCTCTTCTCTATGGAATCTTCTGTAAATTTTACATTGATTACTAATACTTTGTGTCAGAAAGCTGAGTTTTCTTTAGGGTGGGGAACTCAAAGACAATGATAGAACACAGCCAGTCAACTGCATTGTAAATTGAAACGCTCCCATGGATTCTCAAAGACAAAAGATATCAATGTCTTAAATTGATATATTCACTCTTTACTAGCAGCTTGGAAAGACCAGGAAAAGGACCTACTTAACTTCAGGTCAGCTCAGAAGCATTGTGTTTGGTGTTCTGGTGAAGAGAGGAGAGAGGAGAAGAGATGGGGCAGGATACTTAAAAGAAACATTCTCTGCCCTTGAGGCTGACAGTCTCATCCAATTCTTAAGTATCTAGAACTCCTATGAGTGCTGAATTCATTTATTAGTTATAATAGCTTTTAGTGGATTCCTTAGAATGTTCTATAGACAAGATCATGTCATCTGCAAAGAGACATAGTTTTACTTCTTCCTTTCTAATCTGGATGCTTCTTATTTCCTTTTTCCCCCTCCTAATCATCCTGGCTAAAACCTCCAGTTCAACGTTAAATAGCGATGGTGAGAGCAGACATTCTTGTCTTTCTGATCTTAGGGGGAAAGCACTCGTTGTTTGCCTATTAAATATGATGTTAGCTATTGAGAAGTGGTTTTTTTGTTTGTGGTAGATTCCTTTTATTAGGTAGAAGATGTTTCTTTCTATTCTTAGTTTGCTGAGTGTTTTTATCATGAAGAGGTGTTGAATTTTGTCAGATGTTTCTCTGCATCTTGATATGATCACATGGTTTTGGTCCTTAATTCTACTGATATAGTGTATTACATAATTTTTGAATGTTAAATCAATCCTGCATTCCTGAGATAAATCTCACTTGATCATGATGTATAATCCTTTCTATATACTACTGGATTTGGTTTGCTAGTATTTTGTTGAGGATTTTTGCATCTACATTCATAAAAGTTATGGTCTGTAAATTTCTTGTGATATCTTTGTCTGGTTTTTGTATCAGGATAATAATAGCCTCACAGAGTGAGTTAGTAAGTATTCTACCCTCTTATGTTTTTCTGGAAAAGTTCGTGAAGAATTGGTATTAAGTCTTTTGAATAAAGTCTTTTGAACAAAGCCATCTGGGCATGGACTTCAAAAAAATACTAATTTAATTTCTTTACCTGTTACAGGTCTATTCAGATTTATATTCCTTCTTTAATCAATTTTGATAGTTTGTGTCTTTATAGGAATTTGTTATTTAATCTAAATTATCTAATTTATCAGCAAAAAATTGTTCAAAGCATTCCCTTATAGTCCTTTTTTTTTTTTCATTTCTGTAAGGTTGCTGGTAATGTCCCCTCTTTCATTTCTGATTTTAATAATTTGAGTCTTCTTTCTTTTTTTATCTTGGTCAATCTAGCTAAAGCCTTGTCAATTTTGTCGATCTTTTAAAAAAATCAAGTTTGGTTTCATTGATTTCTCTATTTTTCTGTTATCTTTTGTTTACTTCTGTTCTTATCTTTATTGTTTACTTTCTTCTGCTTACTTTACTTTAGGTTTTTGTTTGCTCTTCTTTTTCAAGTGTATTAAGGTAGAATTTCAGGTTACTAATTTGAGATCTTTTCTTTCTTTAATATACATTTCCATCTAAGTACTACTTAGATGCCTCCCATAGTTTTGATATGTTGTGTCTTCATTTTAATTCATTTCAAAGTATATCTAATTTACCTTGTGATTTCTTCTCTGACCAGTTGGACAGTTAATTGCATTTAATTTTCACATATTTGTAAATTTCAAAAATTTCCCTCTATAGTTGACTTCTAATTTAATTCCACAACATGTTGTATGACTGAAATCCTTCTGAATTTATTGAGGGCTTGTTTTATGGCCTAGCATAGGGTCTATCTTGGAGAACATTCCATGTGCCCTTGAGAAGACTGTGTATTCGCTATTGTTGGGTTGAGCGATCCATAGATGTTTTTCAGGTCTAGTTGGCTTACAATGTTTTTAAGTCTTCTGTTTACTTGATGATCTTCTGCCTAGTTGTTCTATCAGTTTTTGAAAGTGGGTATTGAAGTCTCCAACTATTATCATAGAATTGTCTTTTTCTAAATTTTTTCTTCCTATATTATTGGGCTGTGTTTAAGTTGTACATATGTTTTATAATTGTTACATCTTCTTGAACTATTGACCATTTATCATTATAGAATGCTCCTCTTTGTCTCTAGTAATAATTTTTGCCTCAAAGTACACTTTTCCTGATATTAGATAGCCAATGCAGCTCTCTGTTCCCTATTTACATGGTGTGTGTTTTTCCATTTTTATATTTTCAACTTATTGTGTCTTTGAATCTAAAGTGAGCCTCTTGTAAACAGCATATAGTTGGATCATGTTTTTTATTCATTCTGTCAATCTCTGCCTTTTAATTGGAGAGTTTAATTCTTTTATGTTTAATGGAAACTGATAAGTAGGACTTCCTTCTGCCATTTTTACTATTTGTTTTCTATATGTTTTACATATTTTTCTCTCTCTATTCCTCCATAACTGCCTTCTTTTGTATCAAGAGGGTATTTTCTAATATAACATTTTATTCCTTTTATAATTTTCAACTATATTTTCGAGTGATTTTCTTAAGGGTTACTCTAGGGCTTAGAATATATATTAATTTACCAGAATCTACTTCAGATTTATACTAACTTAATTTCAATAAGATATACAAATTTTCCTTACATTTAGCTTGATCCTCTTTTTTGTGGTATTATTCTTATATAAATTACATCTATGCATGTCACAAGCCCAAGAAAAGTGTTATAATTATTGCTTTATGCTATCTGATGTGTTTTAAAGAAGATAAGTTTTTTAAAAACTTACTTATAAACTTTTTATATTAACCCTATTTACCATGTTTGGTTCTCTTCATTGCTTCCTATGGATTTAATTTCCATTGAGTGTCATTTCCTTGCTCCAATAAAGTTTCTTTTCCACCTCCTCCTTTTGTTCTATTATTGTCTAATATATTACATTTCTATATGTTAAGACTTCAAAGTACATTTTATAGAAAGTGTTTTATTTGCTCTTAAATGAATTGAGAAGAAAGGAAAAGAAATTGTAATTATACTTAAAAAAAAGTAATTACCTATTTAATTGCTTTTATCAGCACTATTTGTCTTTTCTTGTGGATTGAAATTACTATCTTACTACTTCCTTTTAGCCTGAAGAGATTTCTTCAATATTTCTTATAAGGCAGATCTGCTAGCAAAGAATTCTCTCAGCTTCTGTTTATCTGGAAATAGCCATTTCACCTTCATTTTTTAAAGATACTTTTCCTGGATATAGGTTTCTTGGTTGACTATTTTTTTCTTTCAGCACCTGAATATTTCATCCTACAGCCTTCTGGACTTGTTTCTGATGAGAAATTATCTGTCAATCTTAGTGTATTTTCTCTTGCTGCTTTTGAGATTTTCTCTTTCAATTTCAACATTTTGACTATGATGTGTCTCAATGTGAATCTCCTTGCATTTATGCTACAAGTTTGTTGAGCTTCTTGGATATTTAGATTAATGTTTTACATCAATTTTTGGAAGTTTTTATTCTTTCTTTGGATATCTTTACACTCCTTTCTGTCTCTCCTTTCCTTCTCTTGCTCTTGGTGAGCATATTTGGTGCACTTAATGGTGTCTGACATTTCTCTGAGGCTCTTTTCAGCTTTTTCATTATTTTTTCTTTCTGTGTTTCAGATTGCATAATCTCTATTCATCTTCATGTTATTCAAGTCTTCCTTCTGTACTGAAGACTACTGTTGTACCTCTCTAGTGAATTTTTCATTTGGGCCATTGTGCTTTTCAACTGCAGAATTTCCATTTGTTTCTTTTTTGTAATTTCTCCGTCTTTATCAATGTTCTCTATTTGATGAATCATTGTCATCATATCTTCCTTTAATTCTTTCCATAAAACTTTAGAATAAGTTTGTTGACATTCACAAAATAGCTTGCTAGGATTTTAATTGGGATTACATTGAATCTATAGACAAAACTAGGAAGAACTGGCATCTTAATATTGAGCCTTCCTATCCATGAACATGGCATATCACTCCATTTATTTAGATCTTCCTTGATTTCTTTCATCAGAGGTTTGTAGTTTTCCTCATTTAGATCTTGTACATATTTTGTTAGATTTATACCAAAAGGTTTTTTATGCTAATAAATTAAATTGTGCTTTTAATTTCAAATTCCAGTTATTCATTGTGGTATATAGGAAAGCAATTGACTTTTGTATATTAACCTTGTATCCTCCAACCTTGCTATAATTACTTACTCGTTCCAGGAGTATTTGTGTTGATTCTTCAAGATTTTCTATGTCACATGTGAACAAACACATTTATTGCTTCCTTTCTAGTCTGGCTTTACCTTTCTTGTCTTATTGCATTAGCTAGGACTTTCCAAATGATGTTAAATAGGAGTGGTTAAGAGGAGACATTGTGTATTGTTCCTGATCTTACTGAGAAAGTATCCAGTTTCTCACCATTAAGCATGTCAGCTGTAGATTTTTTGTAGATGTTCTTTATCAAGTTGAGGAAGTTTCCCTCCATTCCTAGTTTGTTGAGATTTTTATCATGAATGGGTGTTGGATTTCACTAAATGCTTTTTCTGTATGAACTTATATGATCATATGATTTTTCTTCTTTAGCTTTTTGATGTGATGGATTACATTAATTGATTTTTGAATGTTCAACCAACCTTGAATACTTGGGATAAATCCCACTTGGTTGTGGTGTATAATTCCTTTTATACATTGTTGGATTTGATTTGCTAATGTTTCGTTCAGGATTTTTATATCTATCTTAACGAGACAGTGATCTATGGTTTTCCTTTCTTGTAATGTCTTTGTCTGCTTTTGCTATTAGGGTAATGCTGGCCTCAGAATGAGTTAGAAAGTATTTCTTCTGCTTCTATTTTCTGAAAGAGATTGTAGAGAATTGGTGTAAGTTCTTCCTTAAATGTTTGGTAGAATTCACCAGTGAACCCATCTGTTCTTGGTGCTTTCTGTTTTGGAAGGTTATTGATTGTGATTCATTTTCTTTAATAGACGAGCTTATTCAATGATTATCTAATTCTTCTTGTGTGAGTTTTGGCAGATTATCTTTCAAGGAATTTATCCATTTCACCTGGGTTATCAAATCTGTGCACATAGAGTTGTTCATAATATTCCTGTATTATCCTTTTAATGTCTATGAGGTCAGTAGTGATGTTCCTTTTCATTTCTGATATTAGTAATTTGTGTCTTTTCTCTCATTTTTTCTTAGTCTGGCTAAACGTTTGTCAATATTACTGATCTTTTTTAAAGAATCAGCTTTTGGTTTTGTTTGATTTTCCCTATAGATTTCTGCTCTAATTTTTATTATTTACTTTCTTATGCTTACTTTGGATTTAATTTGTCCTTTTTTCTATTTTCCCAAAGTAGAAGCTTAGATTAATAATTTTAGAATTTTCTTTTTCTAATATACACATTCAATGCTATAAATTTCCCTCAAAAAATTGCTTTCACTGCATTTAACAAATTTTGATAAGTTGTATTTTCAACTTCATTGAAATTATTTTTCACTTCTTTTTAGACTTCTTTGACACATGTGTTAGAATTGTGTTGATTAATCTCCAAGTATTTGGGATTTTCCAACTACCTGTTATTGATTTCTAATTTAATTCCATTGTGGTCTGAGAGTATACTTTACGATTTCTATTCTTCTAAATTTGTTAATGTGTTTCATGTTGTCTTGGGAAATGTTCTGTCTGAGTTGGAGAAGAGTGTATTCTGCTGTTGTTTGACGAAGTATTCTGTAGATGTCAATTAGACCAGTTGATTGATGGTGTTGTTGATTTCAACTATGTTGAATCAACTCACTGATTTTCTCCCTGCTGGATCTGTTTCTGACAAACAGCTGTTGAAGTTTCCAACCATAATAGTGGATACATCTCTCTCTCTTTGATAGTCTGTCAGTTTCTGCTTCATGTATTTTGCTGCTCTGTCATTAGGTGCAAACACACTAGAGATTATGATGTCTTCTTGGAGAATTGGCCCCTTTATCACTTCATAATGCTCCCTCTTTATCCCTGATAATTTTCCTTGCTCTGAAGTCTGCTTTGCCTGAAACAGTTACTCCAGCTTTGTTCTGATTAGTGTTAGCATGGTATATGTCTTTGTACCTTTCCCTCCCTCTCTATTCTTCAGTTTTCTTCTTCAGTCACATCTACCCTATTGCTGACCCCATCAAAGACACTGTTCATTTCTGTTACAGAATTTCTTATTTCTAGAATTTCCTGTTAATTCTTAGAACTTCCATCTCTCTGCTTATATTACCCATCTGTTCCTGCATGTTGTACACTTTTTCCATTAGAGTTCCTAGCATATTAATCAGTTATTTTAAATTCTCAGTCTGATAATTCCAACATCGCTGGCACATATGAATCTGATTCTGATGCTTGCTTTGTCTCTTCATACTAGGCTTTTTCTCTTTGACTATGCCTTGTTTTTTTTGTTGTTGTGGAAAGTTGGACATGATACCCAGTTGCACTGCATAAAACTCTAGTGAATAGGCCTTTAGTGATGTGGTGGTAATATGGAGGGGGAGAGGAACATCCTATAGTTTTTTGATTAGGTCTCAGTCTTTTAGTGATCATGGGCCCCTGGGAGTGACCTTCACAACTGCTTCTGTCTTCCTTCCACACCCCTCCCCCATTTCAGTGAAACAGGAAGACTAAAGGGAACCGGAGTTGGATATTTCCCTTACTGCAGTTGGTTAGACTGTTAAGACCCAATGTCATTGGGCTCTAGTAAAATAGTTTCCTTTGAGGCCACACTTTTGTTAAGAACAGAATTTGGGGGGCATATTTCAAAGTGTTTGCTTTCTCCTCCTCCTGATGGAAGCAGAGAGTTTTTCTCTGATATTCACTGTGAGAATCTGGCGGGGCTCGAGGAAGTAAACTTCACAAAAGTGTACCCCTGCCTGGTCTCCAGGAGTTTTTAACTCTCTAGTCGTGCTTGGTCTTCAGTAATTAGTCAATTACCCCTTAAGTATTCCTGCCTGATACTGGCTCCAACAGTGGTTTCTCCTTCAGGTACTGTGATTCTCTGTATTTGTCAGTGTTTTCAGAGTGCGTCAAGTTTTCAGAGTGGTGATTTGTCCTGTGACCTCAATTCTCTCATAGATCAAACAGTTGATTTTAAGTTTTTCAGCTTTTTTCTTTGTGTTAGGATGGAAGCTATGACTTCCAAGGTTCCTACATGTTGGACAGGAAACTCTAAGTCCCCTGTGCTGCTTTTTAAGAAACTGCCAGTTTTCCAGACTGGTTGTACCATTTTGTATTATACCAGCATTGGATGACAGAACCAGTTGCTCCACATCTTCACCAGCATTTGGTATTGTCACTACTTTTTATATTAGCTCTTCTAACAGGTATGTAGTGATTTCTCAATGTGGTCTAAATTTGTATTTCCCTAATGGCTAGTGATGTCAAATATTCTTTTCATGTGCTTATTTGCCATCCATATATCCTCTTCAGTGCAATGTCTCTGTATTCTTTTGTCTATTTTCTAATTGGATTGTTTGCTTTTTTACTATTGAGTTTTTGGAGTCCTTTACATATTCTAGATATGAATCTGTCGCCAGATAGGTAGTTTACAAATATTTTCTCTCAGTCTTAAGATTGCCTTTACATCCTTTTAAAAGTATCTTTGGAGAGCCAAAGCTTTTAATTTTGACGAGGTCTAATTTTTTGTCAAGTTTTTCTTTTATGAATTTTTTGGCAAAAACTATTTATCAAGAACTATACAATAGGTCCTGAAGACTTTCCGCCATTTTCTTCTGAAGGTTTTATGTTTTACATTTAAATCTCATCCTTCTGTTACTTTTAGTACAAGGAATGAGGTTTAGGTAGAGGTTCTCTTTTTTGTTTGCCTATGAAATCCAATTGGTCCCTCAGGTAACTAATGAATCATCTCTATCACAAATTATCAGCACTAGATAATCAGCTTGCTTTCCTTTTTGCTAAAACTAACCCACCGAAAATAGAGATTTTTAATTAGGGAAGAGGTGAGGTGGATTTATAATTTTTTGCAATTATGGAGGTGTATTTCAATTGAGACTTTAGGCATCTGGTTCTCAGCATGAAAATATCAGAAGGTAGGAAGACAAGGCTGCCCAAGACGGGGGTGAAGAGAAAAACATGAGTTGAAAAAAAATTAACTTCCCTCAATTCTACCCTTTTGCCTAGTGTTTAGATCATAGCAAACCCCAAGTAAAAAAAAACAAAAAAAACAAAAAAAAACTACACTATTTGCATGCAAATTATGTTAAGGCATAAAGCATAGCTTAAATCAGTGTTTAGCAAACTGCAGTCATCTGTGGATTACCTCAATACTTTTGCCATATCTACATATAATATGTACTACATGATTTTTTGCTTTACTCAGGAACAATAATATAATTTCCTTAACACATTTTAATGATATCACTAAAATTATCAGGTGATGCTTTGGAAATTGATTAGCATACCATTGAAGTATTATAAATAAAACCAAGACTCTTATCAGACTGTGATCAATATTACTTTCCTACTAGGTTTGACATAAAATCTCTGCTTGATGTTCCTGTGAGAACTTTGGTTCCATACCTGCTACTCTCATTAGGAATCAGACTGAAGTATCAAAATGTTGCTCTGGTAGCTGGTGGAAAAGAAAATGGGAGGGTAGTTGGGAGTGGAATAAACAATACTCTCTAAGTAGCAGTATTCACGTTTTTATTCAGCAGTATAAAGTATATGTAGTCAACATCATTATTTTCATTTGCAAATGGAAAAGTTGGGACGTATAAAAACCAGTACTTGACTTTTTATCAAGATCATCTGACATCAAATTACTCACATCCAGGCTTCTGCAGGTCTGAAATTTTCTTCCCATTTTACTTCCCATCCTTACATGATAGGAGCATGTAATGGGAATTCCAGTTGAGAACACTTTTGTTAAAAAAAAGAAAAAAAGGATCAGCATAGTCAAGTTGTCTTAGTCTTAAGGATTTCTGGATTTCGTCCTTGGAGGAAGTCAGGATCTTCCCAAGGCCTGGGTCCTCGAATATTCTTCCAGTCATCAAAAGCAGAGTCCTTTATTTTCTATAGAGCCATAAAAATTAAAGTATATATACATATATTAGTGTAGGAGCCCGGTCACTTTGATTAGGACATCACTGAATGAATAAATAACTGAGTGGAAAGAATCCAACAGGCGCTCAATTGTAATATTAGCAAATAAATCAATTGCATATCAAGCATAATAATTGAATAAATGTTCATATTTCTTAGGATTTAGAATTTTCCTTGCGGGCTATTGATGTTAATGCCTATCTTTTCCCCCTTAAGAATAAAAGTATTAAAACAGAAAAAGAGTCCACAAGCTTTATTTTTGAGAACACAAAGAAAGGGAAGAAACTGGGAAAACAAAGTCCAACTTCTAAGGCTGATCTAGCATAATAATGACCAGCAGAGATTAGCATGGGTGATGGTAGGAAATGAGAAGAAAAGAACAAACGTGGTGATCCTCAAGTCTGCCAGAAGGAAGAAAAGAGAACAAGATGATTTGTCCTGCACCTGAGAAATGAGCTTGGGCTTCAGTACGAGTAGACTCCCCATAGCTGCCACGAGCAAAGCCCTTCTGGGCAATAAAAACCAGCTTCAATTCCAGTTTGCATCATCTACCTTCAGTTAGTGTGAAGTGTCTCTCAAGCACAACAGAACGCAGGACAAAAGGCAAGAACACAAACGTTTCTTCACCCTCTGTCACCACTCCCACGGTAACTTTCATGCATTTTCATACAAAAAGTGAACTAAAAGAGATGGAACATCCTCCCTTCACCACATCCTATAATACAATGTGCCATTAAACTCTTCGATTTTTGCTAATCAGATACGTGAAAAACGTCACCTTACTATAATTTTAACTGACATTCCTAGTATAAGTTAAGCATTTCTTCCTATGTTTAAGAATGATATTTATTTCCTTTTCTCTGAATTCTTTACATGCTTTGCCCATGTTCCTACTGACCAACTGAGTTAAATTTTCCATCTTGGTTTATAGATGCTCTTCATATTTAAATAAATTAATTCATCATGATAAGATAAACAATATTTTTAGGATTTCTCATTTAACTAGTGACTTTATATACATTTTTTTTTTAGACTGCACTTTTGAATTTTTATGTATGAACTCATCAACCTTTACTTTTAAAGCTTCTAGGTGTTGTATTGGGGCCGGCCCCATGGCCAAGTGGTTAAGTTGGTACACTCTGCTTTGGTGGCCCAGGGTTTCACTGGTTCAGATCCTGGGCACGGCCACGGCACTGCTCATCAAGCCACGCTGAGGTGGCATCCCACATGCCACAACTAGAAGGACCCACAACTGAAAAAATATATATACAGCTATGTACTGGGGGGCTTTGGGGAGAAAAAGGAAAAATAAAATCTTTTTAAAAAATCTTAAAAAAAAAAGCTTCTAGGTTTTGTATTAAACAGGCTTTTCTGACTTAAGACCACAAGAAAGAATCTCCATTCTTTTCTCCTAGTACTTTTAGCATTTTGTTTTTTATTTTTAAATTCTTGATCCATCTAGGATTTATTCATTTGTAGTATATAAAATACATATCCATCTTTATTTTCTTTTCAAATGACTACATAGTTGTCCCAATACCATATGTTCAAGGGAAATAACTTCTTTCTGCACTGGTAATAACTTAAATTTACCTTTAGGCAGACAGAACCAGTCACTGCCATGGAAGATTGTTACAAAAGAGAGACTATATTAACATATTGTACCTCATACTCTGATTCCAACGATATTTTATTCATTTTCAGTTTTTTTTCTAATTCAGGATCAATCTGTAGAAAAGAAAGAGGAGCCAAAAGTTATTTAAGTCAGTTAGATTCAATTTTCAATTTAAAAAGTTACATAAGGGATGGCTGGGATGGTATGGTGGATTACAAAAAGATGGCAAAAATCTCCACTATCCATCCAATCGCATAATGATAACTAACGTACCACCACCACCAACCACCACAAGTAACTGCAGCTAAGATTTACTTATCAATTGATAGGGAGCACTTGTTATGTGCCAGGCGTTTTGACATATATTATCTCTTAATCCTCACAAAAACCTATGAGGTAAGTATTATTATGATGATCACAAGTAAGGATAATGGGACACAGGGGGTTTGAGTTAACTTCTCAAAAAGGCAGAACTTGGCTTTGAACCTTGGCTCTGAACCTTGGCTCCCAGCTTTCAGAGTCCATGCTATCAACCACCATCCTAAATTATGTTATTATACATAGAAATGATATAAAAATACTAATAAATATAATGCTGCCCTTGAAAACAAAAAAGAACACCTTCCATATACCAGAAACAAAGAAGTATCTAAAAAGAACTAGACAAGATTCCACAATGGTAAACAGGAGCTGATGCCCTGTTACCTATGTGTGGCAAAGGCTTTAGGAAAGAAGAAAGTGATTTCTGAAATTAATAAGTAACAACAAAACCCAAATTAAAATAAATGGAATAGCAGAATAGTGACTGAATATAGCTTAAGACCAAATTAGTACACTAGAAATACAACCTAAGGATTCCATTAGAATGATGCAGAAAGCATTGGGATAAATGAAAGAAAAGGTAAATTATGAAAGCTAGATTCAAAAGTTCTAATATATGTCTGTTAGGGCTTTTAGAATTAGAGAATAAGGAGAATGGAGGAAGGGCAATAATTAAATAATTAGTAATTAAGTATACAATATATAGAGAGGACATGAGTTCTCAGACAGAAAGAACAAAATAAAAAATAACCACAACAGGGGCTGGCCCAGTGGCATAGCAGTTAAGTTCACACACTCCGCTTCGATGGCCAGGGGTTCACAAGTTCGGATGCTGGGTGCAGACCTAAGCACTGCTTATCAAGCCATGCTGTGGCAGGTGTCCCACATATAAAATAGAGGAAGATGCATACAGATGTTAGCTCAGGGCCAATCTTCCTCAGCAAAAAGAGGATGATTGGCAGTGGATGTTAGCTCAGGGCTAACCTTCCTCAAAAATAAACAAATAACCACCACCACAACAAAAAAAGAGCCCATTCTTAATCAAGTAACAGTAAAACTTTAGAATATTAAAAATAAAAAGAAAATCTCAAAAAGAATGAAAAGATAGCCTACTAACAAAGGGATGAGAATTAGAAAAAAAAGACTACTCATAAGCAACTTCAAATGCTACAATAAGATGATGCTACATCTTCAATGTTGATATAGAGAGATGATTACTTTGAACCTCAATTTTACTTTCATATTTTCTCTTTTCTTTCTTGGTTTCTACTTGATTTTTTCTCAATCACTGTTTTGAGAGGTAGAAATACATACAACCATATCAATAATCCCAGTAAATGTTGAAGTAATCTATTAAGTAACAGAAATTTTCTGACTCAAATTTTTAGAAATCCAGCTATACACTACTTACAAGAAATGCACTAAAAGAAAAAAAATGAAAGCACAAGGTTGGAAGGTAGAGGGTTACAAAAATGATATACCAATAAAAAACTAGTGGGGCCAGGGGGCTCAATACATAGCAATATTCATAATGGACAAAACAGAATTCAAGGCAAACACCATCAAAAAGGAATACTTTATATCGATAAATAAAACAATTTTTCAAGAAGATATTAGAATTATAAAATATTATGTGACTACATTGCTTAGAAATTTATGTAGCAAAATGGGTAAAAATATAAGAAGAAATAAACACACAAAACATACTAGAAGAGCTTAACATAACAGATTAAGCAGATTATAATCATGATTACTGAAAGATGACTAAAATAATTAACAAGTTTTCTAATAGGTATATATAGAATTTTGAGCCCAGCAAATTTAGATTGCCATTTCTCATCAAATACATACAAGATATTTATAAAAATTAAACTTGTTCTAGGGCAGAAAGGAAAACTAGGCAAATTCACACATGTAGAAAATATTGACATACATACCACATTCACTGACTACAATTGATAACACTTAAAAATCAATAGCAAAAAGATATTTGCAGTAAGAATCCATACACATGAAAGCTAAAAGGTTTTAAAATACATTAATGTGTTAAAGAGGAAATCAAAGTGAAAATTATGAAGTATTTAGAAGTGAAGAGCCACACTGTTTTTGTTGAAGTTTTTCATTCTAGTAGTTTTAATCTTCTTGGGTAGACAAATTTCTTGGTATACAACATTTCATCTGCACATAAAAATGACATTTTCATCTCTTTCTTTCTAAACTTCATACCATTTATTTCTTTTTGCTGTTTGATTACATAGGCTATGATATCCAAAATAGTACTGAAAAGTAGTTACAATTATAGATATTCTTTTCTTCTTCCTAGGTTTAATGAGAATATTTCTAAAGTTTCTCTATTAAGAACATTTACTGGGGCCGGCCTGGTGGAGCAGCGGTTAAGTTCACACGTTCTGCTTCTCGGCAGCCCAGGGTTCGCTGGTTCAGATCCCGGGTGCGGACATGGCACCGCTTGGCACGCCATGCTGTGGGAGGCGTCCCACGTATAAAGTGGAGGAAGATAGGCATGAATGTTAGCTCAGGGCCAGTCTTCCTCAGCAAAGAGAGGAGGATTGGCAGTAGTTAGCTCAGGGCTAATCTTCCTCAAAAAAAAAAAAAAAAGAATATTTACTACAATCACAGTTAAGAGAATTCAACAAAGTGGCAAAATCAACACACAAAAATCAAAGTGCATAAATCCACAAACAATATCAATAGGGTTTCTTTACTCAAGTAAAAACGAATTAGAAAATGTAAAAGAAAGAAATACCTAACTAGAATAGTGTTATCTATTTAAAAAACTGAACTTATAGTTTAAAACATTTGAAAAGAAAACTTGAGGCTTTGATGGTTTCACTGACAAATTCCCTAAAATATTTAAAGAAGTAGTAATACCAATTGTACACAATCTTTCCCAGAAAATAAAAAAGGAGGGAACACTTCCCAATTCATGTTATGAAGCCAGCATTATCCTGATACCAAAACCAGACTGTTGGGGAGGAAAACCTTTCCCTTCTTCCTTTCTAGGTTCATTGGTTGGCCTAATTGACATAAGACAGATTAACAGGAGAAAAGCAAATTTAATTATGTATGTATGGGAGCTCCACAAAGCTATGAGACTCACAGGCAGTAAGGCAACTGAGGCTTATATACCATCCCGAGCTAAGGAAAAAGTGGGTACAGCTCTCAGGTTCCAAAAGGGAGGAAGACAATTCACAGGATGATGAGAAGAGCAAATGTTTGGTAAACAAGTGTTTGCCCTGCCATGCAGATAACTGTTTCTGATATAAAAAGTCATGTCTGGTAATAACTCTCTTCCTGGTACAGGCCTCCTATCTAAACTCTTTTAGGCAGTTAAAAGAGAGGTAAAAAGCTTTTCCTGAGCCTGCTAGGTCTTAACTGCCTTTACCTCAAAACAATACACACGCCAAAGTGGCACATTTTGGGGTAGCATATTCTGCCCCCCCACAAGACCAAGACAGTAAAAGGAAAAAAACCCAAAAACTACAGACCATAATAATCTCTAGTGTAACCTCTACTGGAAGAATAAAGTATAGCTTCCAAACTAACAGAACAACAACATAATAATAAAGTATTAGTAATCCAAAGGAGGAAAAAAAAAGACAAAAAGAAACGATTGCAACAAATAACACATAAAAAGAAGGTATATTTAAACTCAAATATACAAAAAAATTACATTGAATGATCCAACTGAAGATGAGACTATTAAAAGCATTATTCTATTTATAAGAGATACATGTAAAACTTAAGTTTACAGAAAGGGTGAGATTAAAAAGAAAGCTGGTGAAGCCATATTAATATGCAACAAAATAGGCTTTAAGGGGAAAGAGCATTATTGGCAAGCAAAGCTTCATTAGAAGAAAAATTCAATTCACCAGAAAGATGCAATAATTCTGAAATTATACGACCATTTAATATCATGGTGAAACAAAGAGTCACAATGAGAGATGTTAACACAATTTTCTCAGTAACGGAACAGATTTAAAAAATTAACAATACAGAAAATCTGAAAAAACACAAATAACAAACTTGACCAAATGGCTAAGTTTTTATTAGGTACCCAACAACTGCAAAATATACATTTTTTTCAAGCACACATCATTTATACAAACTGATCATGTGTTAGGTCATAAAGCAAGTCTCAACAAATACAAAAAAAATGAACTCAAGGGTCTGCCCAGTGGTCTAGTGGTTAAGTCACGCACTCCGTTTCAGCGGCCCTGGGTTCGCAGGTTCAGATCCCACCTGTGGACCTAGCAGCGCTCGTCAAACCATGCTGTGGCGGCATCCCACATAAAACAAAGGAAGATTGGCACACGTTAGCTCAGCGACAACCTTCCTCAAGCAAAAAGAGCAAGATTGGCAACAGATGTTAACTCAGGGCCAGTCTTCCTCACACACATACACACACACAAAAGAACTTATTGAAAATATTTGATTATAATGCACTTAAGTTAGAAATCAATAAAAAATAACTACGAAATCTTATATGTTTATAAACTAAGCAAAAACATTTCTAAATAGCTCATGGGTAAATGAAAATTTTTATAAAACTGAGTAATTATTAACATACTACATATTAAAACTGTGTGACACAGCTATGATCATGCTTAAAATTAAATTCATGAGCTTAGAAGCATATATTACAAAAGAAGATGGAAAGTGAATGAGCTAAGAACCTACCCTCATAAACTTAAAAAAAAGTAACCCAAAGGAAAAAGCAAATAAAGAACAAAAATTAATTAAAGGTAAAACAAGTGTGTAACAAAAGAATCAACAAAGCCAAAAGCTGTTGATGAATCTCAGGTGAAACTGACACAGAAGAAAGAGAAGTTACAAAAAAGAGCATTCAAAATGAAAAGGGTATCAACATAAATTCTATGTGCAACAAACAGATATTGGATAATATGAATAACTTTATGCCAATAAATTTGAAATTTTAGACAACATGGACAAATTCATAGAAAAATACAACTTTCCAACACTAAAAGAGGAAGAATAAACAATTTGAATACTATTATAACCTATAAAGAGTTGAATCTATAATTAAAAACCTCACACAAAGGAAACTCCAGGTTCAGATGGCTTTACCAATGGATTCTACTAAGGAAGAAATAACATCAATGCAACAAAAAATCTTCTAGTTATGTGGCGAGCATAATAACCTTGATATCAAAACTTGAAAAGACAGAAAGAGAAAATAATAGGCCAATTTCACTAATGCAGAATTCCTAAAGAAAACACTATAAAAAGAAGCCAGCAACGTACCAAAAACACAGTATACCATGATCAACTGAGTTCATTCCAGGAATGCAAAGTTAATTTGAAAACCACAATGCAATCCACAAATAAACTAATGCAACAGAACAGAGGTCTGAAACAGACTTATGACAAAATAGGCACAGAAGAGCAGGAAGAAAAAGATGTTATCGTCAGTAAATGGTGTTTGGACAACTTGTTACATACATTAGGGAAAACGTTCATTCAATGTGTGTGTTTTTTTCACACCACCAAACAATCAACTCAATTCTGACACTACCTACCTGGAGATAGTGTCAGATCCTACAGGTTAAGGGCTCAGTCCTACAAGACTTCCCCCTCCCCCAACTTCAGACAGCAAATGCAAGTAGCGGTTGTCACCTGTGCTTCTGACTGACTGGATATAGATTAGAGGTTTCAATGCCCTCCTCTTGTGATACTGGTTCAACACAACGTTCACATGAGGGAAGCCACATTGTAGAAAAGAAACTATATTATAACTTTGAATGACCTCTGATTAACTAACCCAGACATGCTCTGTAGATTTTATGGCCCCTCCTAACTGCTATAAGTTGATAACTTTGTTCTTTTGAGTTCCTTAGGATGTGATGACCCCCGGGAAGAGAGTCTGTGCTGATAGTCATCATCAATGACAACTGAAAGATCAGGGTATAGGGCATTGCTCCGGTCTCTGATGGACATCCAGTAAAACAAAAGACTATCAGGAACTAAGACCAGATATCTGTCCATACCTGGAGACCAGCCCCCTATATAATGGGCCTGTAGTCTTTGTTCTGTAAGATGGTTCTTTCAGACATTAGTTGGCCATCTTCCCCCTTGCTAGTGAGCTGTAATAAAACCCTTTCTCTCCTACCACCTTGCCTTTTGACTACTGGCATGTCTTGTGGCAGGCAGATGACTCCCCCACACCGTGGGTGGTAACACCTGGTTCAATTGATTTGCTACAGCCATCCACAGAACTCAGAGAAACATTTTACTCACTGGATTACAAGTTTATTATAAAAGGATATAACCCAGGGACAGCAGAGCGAAGACAAGTATAGGGCAAGGTATGGGGAACAGGCTTGGAGCTTGCATGCCTTTTCTGAGCAGGCCACTCCCCCAGTACCTCCACGTGTTCACCAACCAGTAAGCTGTCTGAACCCTAACCTTTAGGGTTTTTATGGAGGCTTCAATATATAGGAATGATTGATTACATCATTGTCATTGGAAATTGCTTTGACCTCCAGGCCCACTTCCCTCCCTGGAGCCTAGGGGGGTAGGACTGAAAGTTCCAATCCTTTGATCACAGGGTTGACTGCCTGGGCAACCAGCTCCCATCTTTAGGTTACCCAGGGCGGGTTCCAAAAGTCACCTCATTAACATAACAAAATACATCTTGATTGCTCTCATCATTTAGGAAATTTCAAGGGTTTTAGGATCTCCCTGCCAGAAAGGGGGACAACAACAATGTACATATTTCTTATAAATAACAATATCATAATTCCTCACATGGTACACAAAGAAATCAACTCCAGATGGAATGCAGACCCAAATATAAAAGGCAAAAACAAAGTTTTTAGCAATAATACAGAAAAATAATTATATTTTGGAGTAGGAAAAATTTTTATTAAAAAGACCAAAAGAAAAAGTAACCATAAAGTAAAAAAGAAATAAAATAGACTACATTAAACTCAAGAAAATTTGTTTATCAAAACATATCACTAAGAGTGAAGACCAAAAGGTTTATAACCTGGCATGTATAAAGAAATCTTACAAAACAATAAGAAAAAGACCACCAACCCAGTGGAAAAAAAAAAGCAATGAAGACCTGAAACATTGCAATAGAAGATATACAAAAAAGGAAATATAAATGGCCAATAGACATATGAAAAGTGATCAACCTCATCAATCATCAAGAAAAATTCAAATTTGATGAGGATCAAGGCTGCCCCAGGTAGAGAAGCTCAAGGTGACTTGTCCTACATACCAATCTATATCATCCTCTGGGAAGCACCTGATCCAATCTGATTCTTATCTAAAGTTATAGGACCACCCAATAAGCAGACCCCACCTACACTGATACCATTTTAATGACTTTTTTCTACATAATCTTTCCTTTGTCTTGTAAAGAGATAACTCACATACCTATGCCTTAAATTTAGCCCTACCCTCAACCCATGTTTGCAGCTCTTACTGCCCATGGGTCCTGTCCCCATGCCTGCAGCTCTTCACTGCCCATGGGTCCTGTCCCCATGCTATTCTCTGAATAAAAGAGCACTACTGCCAGACCTTGACAGTCCAAGAAATCTTTCTTTCGACTCCTCGACTCACTGAGACCGCATCAAAATTCATGACATAAGTAGGTAACAATTTATAACACACCCACCAAAATAGCTTTAAAAAACCCCAAAACCCTACAATACCAAGCATTGTTACCGCACAAGTGGGGTTCTCTGCCCAATGTGCATTTAAAAAACCCCAATTATTATGGCATCAGCTTTTGAGAAAAGAAGAGGCTTTACTGCAAAGTCGACCTGCAAGGAGACAGAAGGCAAAAGTTCTCAGATGTCTCCCTGACTCAGGATTCAGGATGAAATTTAAGTGATTAGCGAGAACAGGCTGCCTGTGGAAAAGCTGGCAGGAGGTTTTGATTGGAGGGCTTTAGACATTTATGGTAAGGTTTTAAACATTTATGGTAAGATGTGGAAGGGGCTTTAACACCAGATCTTCCTAGACAATGGACCCCTCACCTCTGATGAGAGTCTGACTTTCAAGTTCCAGTTATGTCCCAGTCCTTTGGTTCCACAGTGGCGAGAACCTTTAGTACTGGTGTCATTTCAGTGCAAGATTTCCTATTCTGTGCATGCTCTGGCTATGTGACTTTGCAAATTTTCTGAAAAATAACTCTTAATCACTCTGTTGATAAGAGATGGGGTCAGTTTGTATGGTTCTAGTGGGCCTGTGGTTACAGTATTGGCAAGTATTTGGAATCTTGGGAACAAAAAACTGTTGGTAGCAGTGTAGATTGTGAAAGGAAGCAGAATATGACACCCCAAAATATGCCCTTTTGAAAGCATAAGGATTACTTTGACCTGGTTGTTTAAGAAACAGCAGACACAGAAGCTCTGTCCCTTTTGTAAGGGACGTTTACGTTCATAAAGGAAACCTCTATTTGTAAGGGTGTCTTCTGCTCTGTACCAGGAAGAGAAGGATGGCTCTAAAACACAAGAAACTCTTATCAAGGGAGAAGGCATCCACTTAAATCTGCATAACAACCTTACCCTATTTACTGTGCTTTTCCTGGTAATGTCCCGTAACTGGCTCCCCTACCCTCACCCCTAACATCCTTCTTTTGTCTTGAGCTGAAGATGGTATTTAAGGTGATGGCTTAGGTCATTTTGGGGAGAGTTTTGTTTAGTTTTCCTGGGTATCTTCCATGTATACAGGAGGTATACATGTTATTAAACTTCTGTTTGTTTTTCTCTTGTTAACTTTTTATTACAGGGAGTTCTCACCCAAGAACCTAGAAGGGTAAAGGGAACACTATTTTTCCTCCCCTACAACTGATTCAATCACTCTGAAAAACAGTTTGGAAATTATCAAATAAAGGTGAAGTATGACACGTATACCCTACAACCTAGCAATTCCTTTTTTGTACATGTGCTACAAGAGAAATATATAAGAAATGTTCTATTAAAGAGAGAACCACAAGCCCAAAACATTGTCACTCATGCTAAAGTCCAGATACCAAACCTAGGTTTAAGACCTAACAATTGCAGTGTCAACTTCTCCCAGAAATGTAAATCTTAATCAATCAGTCTGGAATTTCCCAATCAGCACCAATGAAACAATCTGTCACTACAGGTCCTCTCCACCCCTCAGAGAAAGAAGAGGCAATCTACATGATAAAACCCTTGCCTGTCCCTTCTGGCAAAAAAGAACATGTCCTGGCTTAAAAATAATCCTTTCTTTCTTTTGCTAATAGTTCCCGTGACCAACTCTTCTTCCTATAAAAACCTTCCATGATGTACAACCCCTCTAATTGCTGGATGAGATGCTGCCCGATTCACAAGTCATTTGATAAAGCCAATTAGATCTTCAAATTTACTTTTGATCAACCCAAATGTCTATCAACAGTAAAATCAATCAATAAATTATCGTATATTTAGTGGAATACAATACAGCACTGAAAAATCATGGGGTCAGCAAGTACGGCCCATGGACCAAATCTAGTTTAACACATTTTTGTAAATAAAGTTTCATTTGAACACAGCCATGCTCATTTGTTTATGTTTGTCCACAGCTGCTTTTATGCTACAATATCAGAGTTGAATAGCTGTAAAAGAGTCTATGGCTCACAAAGCCTAAAACAGTTACTATTTGGCTCTTTACAGTAAAAGCTTGCTGACCTCTGAATTTAAAGCCAAAATACAGCTGAATTTCACACACATAATATTGAAAAAAAGTCAATCAACCAAAGGATAAGGCAACATACTGAACGGGGGAAAATAATTACAAGTCATATATTTGATAAGGGGTTAATATCCAAAATATATACAGAACTCATACAACTCAATAGCAAAAAAAAAAGAAAAAATCCAATAAAAAAATGGGCAGGAGATCTGAATAGACATTTTCCCAAAGAAGACATAAAGATGGCCAACAGCTACACGAAAAAGATGCTCAACATCACTAATCATCAGGGAAATGCAAATCAAAACCACAATGATACGTCACCTCACACCTGTTAGAATGGCTATAATCCAAAAGACAAGAAATAACAAGTGTTGGCAAGAATGTGGAGAAAAGGGAACCCTTATGTACTGTTGGTGGGAATGTAAATTGGTACAGCCACCATGGAGGTACTTCAAAAAATTAAAATAGAACTACCATATGATCCAGCAATTCTACTTCTAGATATTTATCTGAAGAAAACAAAAACAGTAACTCAAAAAGATATATGCCCCCCAATGTCCACTGCAGCATCATTTACAATAGCCAAGATGTGGAAACAACCTAAGTGTCAACTGACAGATGAGTGGATAAAGAAAATGTAGTAAATGTATACAGTGGAATATTATTCAGCCATAAAAAAGAAATCCTCCCATTGGTGACAACATGGATGGACTTGGAGGGCATTATGCTAAGTGAAACAAGTCAGAGAAAGAAAGACAAATACTGTATGATCTCACTGTATATGTGAAATCTAAAAAAAAAGAAAAAAAAACTGAGCTCATAGATACAGAGAACAGATAGGTGGTTGCCAGATGCTGGGGGGTGGGGGTGGTGAAACAGGTGAAGGGGGTCAAAAGGTACAAACTTCCAGTCATAAAATAAATAAGTCATGAGGAGGTAATGTACAGTATGGTGACTATAGTTAATAATACTGTAATGAATATTTCAAAGTTACTAAGAGAAAATCTTAAAAGTTCTCATCACAAGAAAAAACTTTTTTTTAACTATGTACGGTGATGAATGTTAACTAGACTTATCATGGTGCCCATTTTGCCATATATACAAATATCAAATCATTATGTTGTACACCTGAAACAATATGTTACACATCGATTATATCTCAAAAAAAGGTCAGACAAAAGAATATATATGATTCCACTGACACAAAATTCAAAGCAAAAAAAATTAACCTTACTGCTTTGGGACGTAGTCCGAAATGGTAAAAGCCATGAAGTAATTACTATAAAAAGCATGGTAACGTCTACCCCTGGGGCAGGAGGAGGGCATGGAGAAGGGAGCAGGTTTCTGGAGTGCTAATAATTTTCTATTTCTTGACATGGATAGTGGTTACTTCAGCGTTCAGTTTATAATAATTAAACTGTTTAAGTACGTTGAATGCACTCCTTGATTTCTGTGCTATATTCCACAAGAAAACAACTTAAAGAAATAAAATAATGAATTACTATATTAATCACTGAATGTATGTAAAGGGAATAAAACCTACAATACAAGTCAACTCCTTCATATGGTTTCAACTGAGAACATGGCAAAAGACCTAATGCCAGTGGGGGAATAAACTGGTTGTATTATTGACAGATCATATGTCTGTACTTTGGGTGATTTTAAAGGGATTTTCAGCACTAATTTTTGATAGTATGCAACTGTACAATTTCTGTCATACTGGCAAACATTAAACCAAACCCCTACCAAAGATGCCACTCTACTGTATAACATTTTGATAAACCATCTTCCTGTGCCTTCATTTTCTGTACAAAATAGGACTAGAAAGATGTCTAATGATGTCAAAGCAATTTGCAAAATCGAAACCAACAACAACAACAAACCATTCCCTGCAGTCTCTTGGGGCTTAAGAGGAAGGGGGCCAGAGAACTGAGAGCTGAAAGCCCACTTTTGCCCTGGGTATACTTGCTAAACCTCAAACAGCTACAGGATGAGAGTCAGGCTTGAAACCAGGTAGAGAGCTGCTCCTGGGAGTTAGAGAAACCATCACACAAGGCTATAGTGACAAAAAGACAGATCAAGGGTCTTAAATATCCAACATGGATCCCCCCGAGGATAGTTCCTAAATTCTGAAACTGCATAAGGCAAGAGTATACAGCAAGGTTGGAAATCTCTGAAAAGTGAAGCTGAATTTCCTGGAGTCTCAGCAGAAAGCCACCTAGGGTCAGGCCCCAGGGATCAGGAAGAAGCAGAGATGCCTAACCAGATCTGGCTCACTCCTGGAGAGGATTAAGAGGTCAGCCCCCTATTCTATCTGCCTAGCAGATAAAAGGATAAAGCCTTTCTGGAGGAAAACAATACCATCTGGAACCTCTATAGTTGTTTACAAACAACATCCAATATTTAATAAGAAAATTTACAAGGCATGTTCAAAGTCAGAACCATATAACCAAAAAACCAAGAGAAAAATTAGACAATAAAAGCAGATCTATAGTTGATCTTTACGTTGGAGACACGACTTTAAAGTAACTATAACTCATATAAATTCAAAACATTAATGGAAAAAATAAATAAAAATATGACTTTATGGGAGATCTCTCCAGAGTACTAGAATATATAGTTAAGAATTAAACATACATCTCAAGACTAAAAAATATTGTAACTGAAATCACAAAATCAAAGGATGACTTTAATAAGAGATTGGACACAGCAAACGACAGGTTTAGTGACTAGAAGTTAGGACAATAGAAAATGTACAATTTTAAAAACAGGAGAAAAAAAGCATAATAGAAATGTTGGACATAAAGAGTCTAACGTACATCTGGATTGGAGTCCTATAAAGGAAGCAGACAGAAAACTGGGCAAAAGCAGCATTTCACAAGATATCAACAATTTTTTGTTTTATGTTTTCTGTGGTTTCATTAAAATCTTCACAGAAATCAGAAGACAATTTGAAACTCCATTTTCAACTCAGAGTACGTAAGAACTAATGTGAACATTTTTTGTTGCCATGATTCAATTTATCACTTGACTACTTAGAAAGCATGGTCTTTGGTAAGATTTAACACAAGCAGCTCTATATTGTAAGAGGTCAACGCATCTGGTACCAAAATTTCCTCTTCTGTTTGCCCACAGGATTTAGTACTAACCTCTGAATCAGAAAAATCTAACTTTACTCAGTTTCATAGACCAATTAAGGGAATAGTATGATAATGCATGTTCTCATTAGCATGCTGTGCACAAGGCAACTCAGCAGCTCTATTTTCGACTGAGTATTGGCATCTTTTGGGGGAGATCAGTAAACTTTTGATTGATTTACAAGCACTTGCCTGTTTCACCCTGGACCTGTGAGATTTGGTCTTCCTTCATGTATTTTCACATCCCTGTCTCCACCACGCCCAATCTCAAGTTCTTTTCTGCATATTTTGCAGTATGCTCTGTTTGGGTTACTTAACTCCCTAATCCAGTTGTACGTGTCTTTCCATCTGTCATTAAAATAACACAGTCATGGGGCCAGCCCAGTGGTGCAGCAGCTAAGTGTGCACGTTCTGCTTCGGTGGCCCGGGGTTCGCTGGTTCGGATCCCGGGTGCGGACCTATGCACCGCTTGTCAAGCCGTGCTGTGGTAGGCATCCCACATATAAAGCAGAGGAAGACGGGCATGGATGTTAGCTCAGGGCCAGTCTTCTTCAGCAAAAAGAGGAGGATTGGGAGCAGTTAGTTCAGGGCTAATCTTGCTCAAAAAAAAAAAATAATAACACAGTCACTTAGCTTTCTTTTTCAGTGATGTCTGGATCATACTGGCATTAATATTGTAATTGTTTTCACTTTCATTATCCGAATCTTAGAAAACATGGTCATGATATTTACAATGTTAAAAATTAAACTAGCACAATTTTCCTTACAAAGCACAACCGACAAGCAAATAAAAAAGGAAAGACTGTTAATGCCCGGGATTACAATGCACTTAATTGCACACTTAATTGCAGTGATCCAACAATGGATGATCTATTATTGTGGATCCAGGGTCGTTAGCATTAGGAACAGGAGAAAAAGAGCAACAGCCACTAAGGAAGGCGGATAAACTATGTCACATCTATTTCACACTAGAATTGAAAGCTGCTGGTTTCAGCTTATTCTTTTTAGCCCACCTCCTGAGTTCTGTACTTTCCTTTCCATGACTGAAAAGCAGGAATTTTTGTGTCTGGGGATACCAGACTTCCAGTCCTAAAATTAGGACAGTTCCAGGCAGACTAAGACATCTGGTCACTCTGAATCAATACCGTCTTTCTCCACCCTTCTCAAAAGTTCTCACTTGAATTTATCCTCTCTTGGTCCTTTTCAACAGTATTTGTCCTCTCAATCCCAGTCTTGACTCTCCTTGACCTCAGCAATCTTGCCCTCTTGACACCCTTACTCTCACCTTTCAACCCTGGTAAACCCCTGTCAACTCAACAGAAATGCTCTCAATTCCTCTCAAATTTAGTCCACCTCATCCTCTCTACCTTGTTTGAACTCAACCTTATCCAAGTACTGACTCTTGACCTCACCTGAGTTTGACTTCTCAACATCAACCAACCTTGACCTCTCAATCTCAGTAAGTCTTGTCCTCTAATCCTTCTCACCTCAACTTTGTCCTCTCAGCCTCCTTCCATAGACCTTGACCAACCTCATGCTCTCAACTTCGTTCTCTTGACTTCAACTGACCTTGCCCTCTCAACTTCAATGAACATTACTCTCTCAACTTTAGTTAACTCCGTTCTCTTTACTTTGACTCCATCTTGTAGGCCTCTCCCGTTATCACAATCTTCCTCAATCTTTCTCCTTAACTGAGTGGTCAGCACCACCATTTATCTAGTTCTCAAAACCAAAACTTCAAGCCATCCAAGATTTATTCATATTTTTATATTATAATCATCACATTAGTCATCAAATATTATCAGTTTGCTGCTAAAGTTTTCCTGGAACCCATTCATTTCTATCTTCATTGAAAATGTTTTATTTCAGGTTCCAACATTGTTCATCTATACTACTGCCAAAGCATCCTAACAGGTCTCTTCATCTCCAATTGAAGCAATCTCTTCCATCCTGTTGCTCCTCCAATCCCCACCTATCCTGTACTCCGTTGCCAGAGATATTTCCAAAATGAAAATCCGACCATATGCCTAATACTCCCTCTATGTTACAGAATATTAATCATTTCCACCATTTAGCTAACTCTTACTCTTTCTTACTCACCTTAATTCAAAACTTGATACCTCAAACAAACCTTCTCCGATACCCCTTTCCCAAGTCTAAACTGTATGCCTCTTCTTGGAAGTTCTAGAAATGTTTTATGCAAAATTCTAATACAGCATTTTACTGGGCACCATTATATTATATGTTTGAGAACATTTTTATATTAGATGTCTTCCAGCCTCGATTATGCTATAAGCTTTGTAAGAACCAGTTTCTTTAAACTTTATATGTAGGCTCTATATCCAATTGACAAATATCCAATTATTTTTCAAATATGTACATGTTATCTCACTTTCAAAAGTCAGATTTATAATTTTCACCTTAAAGGGAAAGAGAAAAATTCCTTAATAATTGGAATGCTAACAGAAACTTCTTAACACAGTTGATAACTGCTCTATTCCCTCATGCAACTATATATTCATTTAAAATGTAATATTTACTCTAATGCCTGCCATGGAGATGGAGTTAGTGCTTCTCCTAAACTGTAAAGTAACTGAGAAAATTGAATAGGCCTTTAACAGTCTTTACTTTCCCACCAATATTACTGAGGTCTGCTAATGAAATATATATATATATATATATATATATATATATATATATACACACACATATATATAATGCAAAAAACTTCAAATATCAGATGTATGCCACAAACAAAAATTATACCCTTCTGAATGAATTAACCAGACTTCTTATGTAACACTTGACGAGAATTTGACAGTAATTGTGGGAGAGAGTGGGAATCCTAGCCCTACCCCTAAATAACCACATGATCTTAGGCAAGTTACTTAAACTGTCTGAGCCTCAGTTTCCTCACCTGTAAAATAAAGACAATAACATATACATAAGGAACTAGTACAGTCTAACCCAAAGGCATACCTATAAAAACGACACCTATAAAAAGGTATCAGTATTCATAATAAAAAGGAATTTTCCTTTCTTTTAGTCTTAGTTACTAAAGATACATATCAATATAACTTATAATAAAATTACTGGTATTAATATGAAATAGCTAATTTATAATTGGAGTAATAAAATGGAGTGAAATTTTTGTCCCATGTTCTTTAGTCCCTTCTAAATCCTAAAAACAACTACACCAGAGCATATTTTGTTGGAGAAAACTAACAGTACTGCAAATTTTCTAGTGAATAAGGAGAAAGATTACTAAATTCTTGTTTCATGATTCACTTACAGATCATTAATGTTATTTTAAAGAAGAACCCAAAGATCATCTATCAGTTGTGAACAGCAAGACAAAACTCAGACTGCTTAGTGTACTGAGTATTCACGGCCCCTCAGCCAGCACACACGTATACACAGACACATGTCAAACTCCAGTTACAGTTCTTACTTTAATCTTCACAGCATCATAACGGATTTGTGAAAACTCACGAAGACCAAAGGAACCTCCAACAATCAGCAACTGAAACAAGGAAAGGAAACAATTAAACAAAATAGAAGGGCAGAATTCAGTCTATCTACAGATTACTCATCTAAATGCCACCAGTGACAGATTATACAAAATCCTACAGATCATCCTCCCTGGTGAGTTACCATCCATCCGTTAGAGTAGATGTAGTTCATACTGTCACGGGGAAACACTTGAGCACATTATCAAATACCAAAATCAGTACTTTTACTTGACCTTATGGTTTAAATAACATTATCATAAGCATTTCATTAGTTGATCCTTACAAAAGACTTATGATCTAAGAAAAAAAACAAAAAAAACATTTAGCAGATGAGGAAATAGAAGCACAGGTAACTAAATGACTTGCCCCTGATTACACTGGGCAAAGCCAGCAATAAAATTCTGGCCTTGTTTGTTCAAGACTGGAATTCTTTCAATTTTATGGTTTTGCAAAATAAGCCAATTGTAGAGCGTTTTTTTCCATCTTCTTACCAAGTGATAAAAAAATCTCATGAAATATGCCACACTTCTCAACATGCAGTAAACCTTAAAAGATCCTTTAAATTGTCATTGCTGCTTTATCATCTCCTCAAATACTCTAATGGGCTTTCATCCCTCATCCTAAAGCTGCAAAAGTCTAGCAATTTGGAAAAAAATAAAGTTTGCTCCCCACTTTCATTTTTTTTCTTTTTTTATTGCAATAACATTGGATTATAACATTATATAACTTTCAGCTGTATCTCGTAATATATTTCGAATTCTGTGTAGCTTACATCATGTTCACCACCCAAAGACTAATAATAATCCATCCCCACACCAGTGCCTAATCACCCCTTTTGCCCGCCCTTCTCCCTCCCCACCTCCCCTCTGGTGACCACTAATCCAATCTCTGGTGCTATGTGTTTGTTTGTCCTTGTTTTTATCTTCTACTTATGAGTGAGATCACATGGTGTTTGACTTTCTCCGACTTATTTCACTTAGCACAATACCCTCAAGGTCCATCCATGTTGTCAGAAATGGCCAGATTTCATCATTTGTTATGGCTGAGTAGTATTCCATTGTGTATATATACCACATCTTCTTTACCTATTTGTCCCTTGATGGGCACCTAGGTTGCTTACAAGTCTTGACTATTGTGGATAATGCTGCAATAAACATAGGGGTGCATGTACCTTTACACATTTGTGTTTTCAAGGTCTTTCAATAAATACCCAGCAGTGGAATAGCTGGATCATATGGTAGATTTATTCTTAATTTTCTGAGGAAATTCCATCCTGTTTTCCATAGTGGCTGCACCAGTTTGCACTCCCACCAGCAGTGTACGGGGGTTCCCTTCACTCCAAATCCTCTCCAACACTTATTGTTTCCCCTACCTTCTTTTTTATATCAACATATTATTACCAATTAAAGAAATATAAAAAGATATAAGACATTGTACAATATAAAATTTTATAATTTTGAAGTTGGCATACTAACAAAACCTTGAGGCTATGCATTTCAAAAACCAATAAATCTGACCTCATAAAAATTTAAAATGTCTATTCTGACAAATAAATGAAATACAAACAACATGAAATCAAAAGACAACAAATCAGGAAAAACATCTGTTATATATAAGCAGCTAATGCCTGCAATGTCAATATGTAAGAATTCTTTGTGTAAGTAAAATAACTTTTGTCCCTTAATTTCAAAGAAAAGACACACCCCTGGGTTTCCTAATTCCTTCTCAGTCTCCTTATATTAATTCTTCCTCACCTTCGCAACCTCAATATGTTGGACCATCCCAAAAGGCTCAGTCTTCAAACCTGTTCTACCTATTTACAACCAACACTGAGTCCCTGGGTGACGTTATCCAGTTCTGTGGATTTAAATAGCCTCTATAACCTAACAACCTTCAAATGTACATTTTCAATGGAAAATAGCCCACTGAACTGAAGACCTGCCTTTCTATTTGACGTCTCCACTTGAAACTCTAACAAGTATACACAAATTAATTTTTTAAAAACCCTTCTTGATTTTTACCCCAACACTCTTTCTGCCTCAACCTGCCCCTAACCAATCTTTCAACGTGCCAGTAAATGTCAACTACTTTTATTCAGTTACTCAAGCCAACTTCTTCGTAGGTATCATTAGTTCCTCTCATTCATATCTCACATCTAATCCATCCCTGAGTTCCGTCACCTCTACTTTCAAAATATTTCTTGAATCTGACAATTTCTGACTATATGCTCTTCTAACACTCTAGGCCAGGCCACCATCATCCCTCTCCTGGACTACTGAAACCACAGTACCCATATGTTACTATAAATAATAAAGAATTTGTCTAGTCTTTGTCCCAGGTTCCTGGGAGGGAGCTACTAACTTGGAATTTCCTGAGTGAGAGGACTATCTTTGTTATTCATGACGAACCCTTGGGACCACACCTGAATTTACACTAACGAGGTGACTCATGGTAGGCCCCTAAATAGTTAGGATAGAGGCTGGCCATGCTGGAACGACCAATCATGTGACTAGACGGTTGGGGCCCTGAGCCATGTGACATCAACCTGACCTCCAGATGTCCAGGGAGGAGAGCAGTGCTATAGACTGAGTTCAGTCACGTAGCCAGTGATTCGATCAACCACACTGAGATAATGAGAACTGAATAAAAAACTCTGGTTGGTTTTATGTCAACCTCAACCTGAATCTTCATGACGAATGGGATCTTCAGGGAACTCAGTGTGGGATTGGGCTCAAATACATCAACACCAAAACTATCTTCAATGTGCTTTAAAAACATCCACTGTAATTCAGCGACCTTTAAAGGGCTGCTACGCAGGGGCCGTGCTAAATATTCAATTCACCAGGTTTTATTCAACTCATAACAGCACTCTGGAAAAATTAAGCCAGATCACAAATTAGGAACCTGAAATACAGAGATGCCCGAGACCGTACAGTTAAATTAGGTAAATACATCTAGTCTCAATGATCTAGCATATCGTCAAGCTGTAGCGGGGGAAAAAATGTGAGTTTAGTAATCGTCCAAACGTGGGTGAAAATCTGGTTCTGACATGGCTCTGTGAAGCACATCCTAATAACTACCAGGGAAGGAAAGAGGGGAACTCGAGATTCCACTACCGCGGCGGGGAGAAGACTAGAAGGACTGCCTAAAAGTCCTCAACCTACCACCAGCCCCTTGCAGCCCAGGCTGCTGGTCCCAGCCGCGGGTATTACAAAGTCCCCGCAGTTTCGCTCCAGCCGGACCAGAAGTCCCACCCCTTCCGGAACCCCGCCTCCACGCTTTTCCTCGCCGCACTCACCAACATGGGGACTCCGTAGCGAAGGGTCTTGTTCTTGCGCAGGGCGCGCATCACCGCGTGTGGAAACATGAGTGAACTCTCCGACCCGCTCGGACAAGCCGCCAAACGCGCCCAGCGCGGCCTCCCCGACCTCAGCGGCTCAAATTCTAGGCCAGGCAAGGACGTCCGAGACTCACCTCCCTTTCTTGACCTCTTCTTGCATGGTTCTCTCCTGATAGGCCTCCGCCAGGCGAAAGCAATCGATCCATCGTAACCTCCGCCCACGTCCGCCCGGAAATTCGAGTATCCGCGGTTTGGTTCCGGCACGCCACCTAGCCGTTGGGACTTAGGGACTTAAGTCGTGTTTGTAGTCACCGTCAATTGATATGGAAACCAGTACCTCCCAAGTTCGGGGTCTTGACCAGCGTCTTCTTAGAACACTCCTTCTCACATTGCCGCTGGATAAAATCAGCTAAGGACAAAAAAAAGTTACTTTGGAGCTAGTACTCTCGCCTTTATGGCTATTTGTGGGATGGGGAGTTTACCAGCTTAATAAAGATTTTTACGGGCTGGTCCCGTGGCTGAGTGGTTAAGTTCCTGCGCTCTGCTTCAGTGGCCCAAGGTTTCGCTCGTTCAAATCCTGGGCGCGGACATGGCACTGCTGGTCAAGCCATGCTGACGCGGCATCCCACATGCCACAACTGGAAGGACCCACAACTAAAAATGCACAGCTATGTACTGGGGGCCTTGGGGAGAAAAATGAAAAATAAAATCTTAAAAAAGAAAGATTTTTAGAAATAAGTGGTCACAAAATGTTCAGTTGACTGGTAATCGGCGTACTGTCTTGCTATCACTGAACCTTTAATGCTAATTCTTTTACTGTGAAATAATAATCTCCAGTCATTTATGAATGTCTATTTTCCACTCATTCAGCAACCATCCAGCACATCTTTTCGCGGGTCATTAGAAGGCTCGAGGAACACAGAGATGAAGAAATATCCCTGCTTTAAAGAAGCTGGCAATCTAACGGGCACACAAATAAACGTGTCTTGAGCACTGTGACAGCTTAGGGAACAGGCCCCACATGTGCCATTTGCCGTGGTGAGTCACGGGAAGCCTCGCCTGTTAGGTACTATTTGAGATGACTTAGGACAGAGTGCAGGTGGCATGGAGTAACATTTCCCATGATAGCCCTGAAATCTTTCCATCTGTCCCTGCCCTCTATGGCCACTGAAACGTTCCTGGTTTAATCCCTTATCATCTTATGAAAGTTGTCCCTAGGTAGTCTCCAGAGGAGAAACTCCAGATCTACCTGTAGGCTGCTCCAATAACACCCAAATCTATAGGTACACACCGGGTCAAATACGAAAAACAAACAAAAAATTCTCATTGTGATTCTCAAGTCTATCTTCCACACTGCTGAAAGTTATTTACGAAGCATAAATGAGATTCTCCCTCCTTTTGCCTACAGTAATAACTTCAATTTTCTTAAGCAAAGAATTTAAGGCCCCGTGTAATATGACTTTGGTCTGCCTTTTCTGCCACTGTTCTTCATTCACACCATACTCCATCCTGGAGGAGATAATTATTTCTTGAGTATTCCATGAACATCCACATCTTCAAAATGCACCTTCACAGACACCAGGTTCTTGAAGCCTCCCTTACTCCACAGGTAATTAAATTATTCCCTCCTCAGCAGTTGTAGTATGCAGAATTTAGAATTGGAGGGATGGGCTTATAAACATGGTTGCTATGGTTTATAAATGGGGTCTCCTTTAAAGTTGTGATTCCTTTGTGCTTTATTTTGGATTGTTTGATTTACGCTTTTTGTTGTCTGTCTGTTTAATTCAACTCTATGCAGAGAAGGAGCACAGGGTTTATTACAGAATGCATTGTGAAGTATGCAAAATTTGTATATGGCATTGCCTCTTCCTCATTCACTTTCTTTTGATATTTCAGAACTTATACAGCAGCCAGATTACTTAAGTGTATTATTTCTCCTACTTTCCTTCAGATGGGAGATGCCAAGGGCACTGTTATAAAAGCCCACACCTTTTCCTACCTTTTCACCACGTAAGACATCACCCTACTGAATTCGACTCCAATAAAGCCCTACACTCAGCTAATAGTTAATAATGGATTAAATCATATATATGTGTGTGTGTGTATATATATATATTCTAGGTAATGCTATAGCTAATAATCTGTTACCTTTTCAGATAAAGCATATACTCAATTTAAGTGAATATAGGTCTTCAGTCTCTCATTTGTTCAGTCATTCAAATAAGCATTTATGGAGAAACTTGAGGATGGCCCTAGACTAAATAGTAGGAATTACAAGGATGCTGGAAGATTGTAAGGGCACAAAATTTGGAGCAGTGAGGAATTCAAGCACCTATCAAATAATATTATATAGGTGGTAAACTCTGTTGTCGTTGCTTAGCGCTCACCTTAAACATCACTACTGTATACCTCAGCTTATCTGTTAAATCAGAGTGATATTTGTCATCATTTTTATAATTCTCACAAAAAACACAGAATAGCTCATCAGCATGGGCTCTGTTGCCTTCTCAGAAATATGAGTCAGATCTCATTTTTGTGTTTTCCAGTGTTACTAAGTAGTCAGAATGTTGAGTCAGCCGTCTTAACTATCACACTTCCAAGTGGGAGGATATAAAAATGTATGTTCAAGGAGCAAGGCATCCCCACCACCCATGCCAGCCCCTAAGGACTTGTATTTTTTTTTTTTTTTTGAGGAAGATTATCCCTGAGCTAACATCTGCCGCCAATCCTCCTCTTTTTGCTGAGGAAGACTGGCTCTGAGCTAACATTGGTGCTCGTCTTCCTCTAGTTTATATGTGGGATGCCTACCACAGCATGGCTTGCCAAGCGGTGCCATGTCCACAGCCGGGATCCAAACTGGCGAACCCCAGGCTGTCAAATCGGAAGGTGTGAGCTTAACTGCTCCACCACCAGGCTGGCCCCTGTACCTTCTTAATATCTGAGCAAGTTATATTATCCTCCAGTATCTGCTCTACCTAGCACTTAACTCATCCAAGTATATGGGAGAGTTGTCACCAAAATCACCAATCTTGAGAGCTTTAGCATTGAGTTTAGGTTTTAGAACTATGGCCAAATTTGATGGTTATGGTATGGAAGGATTAGCTAGTTCACGAATCTTTGGTTTCATAATTGACATCTAATATCTAATTTGATTCACTCAAAAACCTTATAAAGTTTGGAAGAGCATGATTCCAGACTCATCTTACAGGTGAGAAAATTGCGACTCAGAAAGGTTAAGAGGCTTGCACAAGGTCACTTTGTGAAGTAGTACAAATGCCCCAAATGGAATTAAACTTCCTGTGGCATTTGACAATATTGCCTATCTCCTTCTTGAAATTCTCTCCTCCTGTGGCTTCCATGGATGTTTGGCTTCCATGGATCCTCTCCAACTCTGAGACTTCTTTTTGTCTTCTTCAGCCTTGTAGACCTTTAACTGGACTCCTTAGCCCTCTTCCATTTTTTTTCTGTCCCAGTGACTTTTAAACTGTAGTGTGCACAGAACCCCTTGAATAGCTTATTAAAACACAGGTTTCTGGGCCCAGTTCCCAAAGTTTCTGATTCAGGGGTCTGGGATAGAACCTGAATGTTGACTTTTCTAACAAGCTTCCAGATGCTGCTGCTGCTGCTGGCCCGGGGACTACACTGTAAGAACTACTGCTCTATCCTTTTTCCCTGGGAATACTCAACTTTCACCATGGCTTCAAATTGTATCATAGTGTGAATGACTTCTGGTACATTTCCAGTAGCCTAAATGGTTTTCTAACACCTCAAAGTCAACATACCACAAAGATTTCTTTTTCCCTTTTTTTTTTGGTGGTGGTGGGGGGTCCTTCCCTGCAGTCTGTCTAATTCCTATGGCTAGAACAGAGTGGCTAAGAGTTGGCTACTCTGTTTCCAGTTCAGTCCAAATTGAAACCAGTTAAAATTAAGTCCTTAACCTTATTCAGTTAGATGACCAACTGTTTCTCCTTGGACGCACATTTTTCTTATGAGAGTGATCATTAACATTGTAGTTTTAGAATTATTCTGTATTTGTTGAATTGCTTTTTATGGAGTATTAGCTGTGGAATGAATGGGACCATGTTTAACATATTTCTGTCCTTCATGACTTCCTTCGTAGCCCTAAACCACAATCCATAATTTCTGGAAAAACAAATGAAATGACAACTGGAAGGGTGGCAAGAGCTTCCCGTATCATGCTATGCAGTGAAGAATCCTCCTTAGTGATTCCTAAACCAAACCAAAGCCTGCTGTGTAACACTTTGTAGAGAAGCAAAGGTAACTCTTCTGTACAAATTAATGAAACCTAAAAGAATCCCAAGCTAACCGCATTGTCTCAAAGTGCACTATTACCTAGATGACCACAAATTTTATCAGGTAGAGCAAATCAGGAAAACTTTAACCTTCCAATTGCCACGGGACTAACGCCCATCTGAAAGCTTTCTAAACATTATCAATTAAAATTAAGAAGGGCTTCCTTCTTGGGTAGGTGGATGTGTGCTTTTGCGATATGTCAAAGGTGAAACAGGATTTTATCTATTGACATTTATGTTAAAAAGAAGAAACTTTGCAGAAAAAGTTATATTTAAAAATGTAAAGACATATGTTTGAATCCAGAGCAAGTAAAATGTACTTTTATCTCAAGATGAACTTTTTGAAAAGGAGACCATTAAAAAATGGCCTGTACCTATGTATGTTTGAAGTGTTTGAGTACTGTCTGTTGTCCACCGGTGGTTAAAAAAGGTCAAATATCATCGTACATATAAAGTTTCCTATAAGTAAAAACAGAACGGACATCCAATAAAACTGGAACTTGGCACCTCAAAAGTGAGTCTGCTTCCTAAAGTAACCACTTGTTACTCGATTTTGAAGTGATTACTTAAATTAACCACTTTTTACTTAAATTTTACTTAAATGAAGTAAATTGAGACTTGAGTGAAGTAAGTAGATTGGCCACTTTTTACTTAAATGAAGTGGTTACTTAAATTAACCACATTTGAAAAATTAAAAAATTTTAATTTTTTCCCCAGTTTTATTGATATAATTGACATATTATATAAGATTAGTGTGTGCAACAAAATGATTTTATGTATATGATTTTATGTACATAGTTGCAAATTTTGTTTTCCTTGTGATGAGAACTTTTAGGATCTACTACAATACTGTTATTTAACACTATTTTGAATAACCTCCAAATCAAGAATGCTATCAAAATAGAAATTATAAGTTGTATGGCAATTAATAAAAAAACTTCATATGAAATCCTATGAATTCAGATGACAGAAAATATTCAACTAAGAAAGAAAAAAAAAACAAAAGAAGGTATAAAGAGAGAATTAGTCAAAATAAAAGCTAAAATAAAAGAAATGGAAAACAGACAAACAAAACCAGAAGAATGGATTATTATAAAACCAAAATTTGGTTATTAGAATCAATCAGTAGATTAAGGAAAAACGTTCTAAATCTGTTAGGAATGAGACAGAAAATAAAAACATAGATAAATAAGAAAGTAAAAAGAATTACATGAGAATTTCAAGTTCTGTTCTATTACAATACATTGAACAGCTAGAGAAATTGATGGTTTTGTGATAAAAACATGAATGACTATTTAAAAGTTGAACATACCAATTACTAAGGAAACTGGAAATTTACCAGGAAGAAGGACCAGGCCCTTGACTGTGACATAGGAGGAAACATTCATCTTAACTGAGCCAAACCATAACTATCTTTCAAAAGTCCAGCGAAAAACTGGTCCTTTTAGCAAATGACAGGGTAAATAGATTGGGCAAAGTTTAACAACATCGGGAATAAAATACATTTTACTTATTGCTCAACATCTATCACAGCACAAGTTTCCTTGGAAAGATTCTTCATGATCTTGTACTCATTATCTAAAAGGATGAACCTCTACTTAGAACATCCACAGAAATCCAGATTTATTTAAAGTCTAAAATAAATTTCCTGACTCTGTAAAATAATGCTGAAATGTAGAAAAGCTTTTTATACTTCCCCTATCTCAGCAGTCTGTCATTTACTTTGTTCTAGCCGAGACGAGCATTAAATGACCCGTTGTTTAAATGATGCTGTTAAATTTCCTTATATTTGTACACCAGCACCCCCTCCCCAACCTGAGCCAGATTAAAATACACTTGTTTCCTATACCCCCACCCCTGTGCAAAATTTTATTCCTCCTCTATTAAGATCTTCTTGGAGATTACTACATAAGCACTTTTTACTGTACCTTAAAGGAATTTACCATTTCATGGATTCAAGAGCCCTTTCCCCCTGACTGTGATCACAGAGCTGTCAACTTTCTTTGACAGTCGTTTGAAGGTTTCTGGAAGCATTTGAATTCTTATGGCCTGTCCTTCATGTCCTCTGTGGGTGCAAAGCTCTTCACTGTGTATACTTGTTGGGTGTCCCTCAAACAGAAAATTATCACTTTCTCTGAAGCCCAGAGTTGATGCCCAGGGAAAATTTAGAATCCCAAGGGGAAGGATTGGAGACTAGAGCAATAATGAGAAAAAACGCAAATTTGAAAACAAGCATAAATGAATGAGCAGTTGGTATTAGGATGGACTGATGGATGAAGCAGCTAGATGTTAAAAGGTTAATTTCTGGAGGTTTCTGCAAAGAGGCAGATTGGCTATGGGGAGAAGGAAGGTACCTGAAGTGCATTGTGACCAGGACAGGGTGTGGAGAGTGTATCTAGGGAACCAAGGTCTCTTAGGACCAGACAAGCTTGAAAGTAGAGAAGGTTTCTAAGGAAATGACATTAAGCTGAGAATTTAGCCAGGAAATCAATGGGGTAGAAAACATACAAACTTTACGATTTGTAGGGAGACCCTGAGGTGAAGATTCTGGGATTTTTCAGCAACTGAATAGCCAGGGAGGAGAGGGATCAGAAAGGATGGAGTGTGGAGTGAAATGTTTGGAAAAGTAGGCAGTAACTAGATCATGCAGTGCTTTATAAGCTATGCTAAGTATTTTAGACTGAATTCTAAGGCCAACGGGAAATTTCTAAAGGATTTCGAAGCAGAGAGACATGATCAAATCTACGTTTTACCAGGATCTCTAGTCTATGGAAAGCAAACTGGAGGGGGACTCGGTGGATAGTGAAGACGGCAGGTAGGAAGCTAATGCAGTAGTTCAAGTAAATTGGACGGTGGTCTGGACTAAGATTCAAGGAACCACGTGAGAGGTTGGGAATAGTCAGTGGGAGACAGAATAAAAATGCTTACAGCAACATGTCACTGAAGTTAACAGGCCCAAGAACTACTGGGTACCCAGGGTCATTTGATGTGGCTGGAGACAAGAGTTGCTGCGGCTTAAGACTTTATAGAGTGGTTTCTAACTAACCATTGACCTCATGTACAAAGTTTGAAATGCAAGTCCAGTGTGGTCGAAGGCGGATGAAAGCTGTGATATGGAAGAATCGCTTCCCGATAACTGCTTGGGGCCTGGCAGGTGCATATTGCCAGACGCTAGCATGCAGCAGAGCTCGCCGTTACTTTAACCAGTAATTGATTATGGGTTAGGAAAACAGCTAACAAACTTGTTCGAAAGGTATATACAATAAAATTTAGGACTCTTTGTGCATGGCTTTGGTGCTGTTTGTTTTGGTTGATCGGGGATTTTAACATTTTGCTGTTGTTGCTTTGCCTCCTTCCTCGTTCTTGGCTGTTTTCTAGATAGTTCAGATTACCTTTGGATATCCATCCTTTCTGTAGGTTTGGGAGTAAAGGCAGAGATTAGAGGGATAGACACCCACTATAGTAGCAGTGGTAGTGTGTTCACTGTCTTTTAGCTTCCGCACTTTCAGGCTTTGACATCTGGGATCTTGCTGACCCTAGAGGGACTGCTCCTCCCAGAGGTAGCCAATTTCTAGAATAGTAGACAATTCTCTCATGAGAGTACTTTTCAAATACAAACCAACCAACCCAAAGCCCGCACTCTACCTACCTCTGTTATTGAGCTCTCCCACGGAGGGTCATTATCTGCATGCCCCAATCACCCCAAGGCCAGGTACTAGACAACTAGGGACACCGTGGTGCCACAGAAACCACTGAAATTATTCAAACTAACCAATCCTAACCCTGCATACCTGGCCTTGCCTGTTCCTTCCCCCAGAAACCACAAAAATGGTTCTTTCCCACAGTTCCTCCCTTTCTCTGCCTTGTGACCAACACCAGTGCGTCCCTGTGTGGCCCCCATGACATGGTGTGTCCCCTTCACTTGGGAACTGTAACAAACCATCTTTTTTTTTGAGGAAGATTAGCCCTGAGTTAACGTCTTCTGCCAATCTTTTTTTTTTTTCTTTTGCTGAATAAGGCCGGCCCTGAGCTAACATCCATGCCCATCTTCCTCCACTTTATATGTGAGACGCCTACCACAATATGGCTTGCCAAGCGGTGCCATGTCCGCACCCAGGATCCAAATCGGCAAACCCTGGGCCACCAAAGTGGAATGTACGCACTTAACCGCTGCGCCACCGGGCAGGCCCCCAAACTCTTTTCAATGCCAGTTGTCTCCTGATCTTTTGGCCTTATTATACCTCAAGTATTCTATTAGTACACAATATTTAAAACAGGTAGAAAACGAATTCTTTCTTATTCCCTTTTGTACCTGAAGAGACATTATTTTTTGTGACTATTAGCAAATAATTTTTCCATGAATAAGTTTTTCTTCTACATAATTTTTTCCTTAAACTCAAAAGGCAAGGGCAATGTGGTGTGGTATAAGGAGCACAGAAAAAGTTCTGGTTCTGGCTTCAAATCTTGACCGTTAAAACCTAATGATACTAACTAGGGACAGTAACTTCACATTTCTGAAGTTCTATTTTTCCATCTTTAAAATGGGGGAAAAACTTCAATCTAATAAGATTATTTA